>NW_027457165.1:0-167303 GCF_040206685.1 Ascaphus truei | reverse complement strand
TCAGCTCTATACACACACACACACACAACACAGCAGCTCTATACACACACACACACAACACAGCAGCTCTATACACACACACACACAACACAGCAGCTCTATACACACACACACACAACACAGCAGCTCTATACACACACACACACACAACACAGCAGCTCTATACACACACACACAACACAGCAGCTCTATACACACACACAACACAGCAGCTCTATACACACACACACACACACAACACAGCAGCTCTATACACACACACACACACAACACAGCAGCTCTATACACACACACACACAACACAGCAGCTCTATACACACACACACACACACACACACAACACAGCAGCTCTATACACACACACACACCCTCTGTCCGCCCCCCTCCCCCCCCCCCTCACGTGCGCCATCCTGCACTGGCTCCGGACGGGAAGCGCGGCCCTCCTACCCCAGCCGCTCCCTTACCTCCCCGGCGCTACCACCCGCTCAGGTAAGTCACTGTGCGTCCCGCCTCAGCCTCAGGCCCACTGCGCGTCCCGCCTCAGCCTCAGGCCCACTGCGCGTCCCGCCTCAGCCTCAGGCCCACTGCGCGTCCCGCCTCAGCCTCAGGCCCACTGCGCGTCCCGCCTCAGCCTCAGGCCCACTGCGCGTCCCGCCTCAGCCTCAGGCCCACACAGGGCGCTTCCTACCGCCGCTCAGCCAGACGCCACATCGAGCGGGCGCCGGGGGGGGGGGGGGGAGCGTGAGTCTTAGGCCCACACAGGGCGCTTCCTGCAGCCGCCTGCACGCCTCACTCAGCAGGACGGCACATCGGGGGACCAAGCGGCCGCCGGGGGGGGGGGAGCGCGAGTCACAGGGAACGGGGGGGGGGGGAGTCACGGGGAACGGGGGGGGGGGGGAAATGCCCATACATAAATTATGACAATACATATGCCCACCGCTCTCCACCCCCCCCCACTCCCCTTTCCCCCCCCCACTCCCCTTTCCCCCCCCCACTCCCCTTCCCCCCCCCCCACTCCCCTTCCCCCCCCCCCCCCCACTCCCCTTCCCCCCCCCCCCGCTCCCCTTCCCCCCCCCCCCCGCTCCCCTTTCTCCCCCCGCTCCCCTTTCTCCCCCCCCCGCTCCCCTTTCTCCCCCCCCCCCGCTCCCCTTTCTCCCCCCCCCGCTCCCCTTTCTCCCCCCCCGCTCCCCCTTTCTCCCCCCCCCCCGCTCCCCTTTCTCCCCCCCCCGCTCCCCTTTCTCCCCCCCCCCGCTCCCCTTTCTCCCCCCCCGCTCCCCTTTCTCCCCCCCCGCTCCCCTTTCTCCCCCCCCCCGCTCCCCTTTCTCCCCCCCCCCGCTCCCCTTTCTCCCCCCCCCCGCTCCCCTTTCTCCCCCCCGCTCCCCTTTCTCCCCCCCGCTCCCCTTTCTCCCCCCCCGCTCCCCTTTCTCCCCCCCCCGCTCCCCTTTCTCCCCCCCCCGCTCCCCTTTCTCCCCCCCCCCCGCTCCCCTTTCTCCCCCCCCCCCCGCTCCCCTTTCTCCCCCCCGCTCCCCTTTCTCCCCCCCCCCCGCTCCCCTTTCTCCCCCCCGCTCCCCTTTCTCCCCCCCCCCCGCTCCCCTTTCTCCCCCCCCGCTCCCCTTTCTCCCTCCTGCTCCCCTTTCTCCCCCCCCCCCCCGCTCCCCTTTCTCCCCCCCCCCGCTCCCCCTTTCTCCCCCCCCCCCCCGCTCCCCTTTCTCCCCCCCCCCCGCTCCCCTTTCTCCCCCCCCCCCCGAAACCTTTACAACAAATACTCACCTATTGTTCCACGAGTTATAAATAATACTACCTATTACGCATTTACATCCCGGGCAACGCCGGGTCTCTCAGCTAGTAAATAATAATAATGAAAGATGAATAAATAAATCCTAATGAAAAAGAAATAAGTAGCACCAAACATAATGACAATATTTGTTTGATGTTAACATTTAATAATATGTAACGTATAAAGCACCAAACCCCTACTCTCTCCACCAGAAGTACAAGGCTAATTTCATTTAAAATAGATTTGAAGCAAAAGGTGACACTGTGCTCATTTGCATGTCATTTCCCAGAGTCCCTGGCTGCAGTGGAAGCTGTATGGGATAATGGTGAAAAGCAGGGTTGCAGACCTGTCTGAGACATGTGAATGTGCTCACAAGGGAGATTGTTATTTCTCTTTAGTTCATAGTCATTTTTAGAGCAAAGATCAGCAACATTTTGCCTAAGACGACATTGTTTAGGATATTTACTAAATTGTACTAGGCCAGCAAGGCACTTTACAATGCTGTACAGTAACTAAGGCCCGGGCCATAGAGGGGTGGGGAGAGCGGATGCGAGCTAACGCTGAGGCTCTCCTGCTTAAGTCAGCCCGATTCCACGGAGCCAGCGTGCGCGAAGGGAGCCGGGGAGAGGTGGTTGGAGGCGGGGCAGTGACGTCGCTGGGCCAATCGCGATGGCCTATTCAGTAAGCGTGGCCTATTCAGTAAGCGTCGATAAGGCTGCGTCTATAGCAGGCCTGCACAACATAACGGCCGCGGGCCTCTCTGTGCGGCCCGCCCGGCCTCTCTGTGCGGCCCGCCCGGCCTCTCTGTGCGGCCCGCCCGGCCTCTCTGTGCGGCCCGCCCGGCCTCTCTGTGCGGCCCGCCCCGCCTCCCTGTGCGGCCCGCCCCGCCTCTCTGTGCGGCCCGCCCCGCCTCTCTGTGCGGCCCCCTCTGTACGGCCCGCCCGGCCTCTCTGTGCGGCCCGCCCGGCCTCTCTGTGCGGCCCGCCCGGCCTCTCTGTGCGGCCCGCCCGGCCTCTCTGTGCGGGGGGGTGATTGGAGGTGCAGGGGGGGTGATTGGAGGTGCAGAGGGGGTGATTGGAGGTGCAGGGGGGGTGATTGGAGGTGCAGAGGGGGGTGATTGGAGGTGCAGGGGGGGTGATTGGAGGTGCAGGGGGGGTGATTGGAGGTGCAGCGGGGGGGGTGATTGGAGGTGCAGGGGGGGGTGATTGGAGGTGCAGGGGGGATCATTGGAGGTTCAGGGGGGGTGATTGGAGGTTCAGGGGGGTGGTTGGAGGTGCAGGGGGGTGATTGAGGTGCAGGGGGGGTGATTGGAGGTGTGGGGGTGATTGGAGGTGTGGGGGTCATTGGAGGTGCGGGGGGTTATTGGAGGTGCAGGGGGGGTTATTGGAGGTGCAGGGGGGGTCATTGGAGGTGCAGGGGGGGTCATTGGAGGTGCAGGGGGGGTCATTGGAGGTGCAGGGGGGGGTCTTTGGAGGTGCAGGGGGGGTCTTTGGAGGTGCAGGGGAGGGTTGTTGGATGTGCAGGGGGGGTTATTGGAGGTGCAGGGGAGGGTTGTTGGAGGTGTAGGGGGGGTGATTGGAGGTGCAGGGGGGGTGATGTGAGTTGCAGGGGGGGAGAGTGATGTGAGTTGCAGGGGGGGAGAGTGATGTGAGGTGCAGGGGGGGGAGAGTGGTGTGAGGTTCAGGGGGGGGAGTGATGTGAGGTTCAGGGGGGGGAGTGATGTGAGGTGCAGGGGGGAAGAGTGATGTGAGGTGCAGGGGGGAAGAGTGATGTGAGGTGCAGGGGGGAAGAGTGATGTGAGGTGCAGCGGGGGAGAGTGATGTGAGGTGCAGGGGGGGAGAGTGATGTGAGGTGCAGGGGGGAGAGATGGGAGGTGCAGGGGGGGAGAGTGGTGTGAGGTGCAGGGGGGGAGAGTGATGTGAGGTGCAGGGGGGGAGAGTGATGTGAGGTGCAGGGGGGTAGAAGGATGTGAGGTGCAGGGGGCGTGGGATGTGTGTGGTGTGCAGTGGGGTATTGTGTGTTTGTGGAGAGGGAGTATTATGTGTGGGTGAGGGGGAGAGATGGGGGTATGAGAGATAGATGGGGAGTATCGCAAAGGTTGATAGTGAGGGGTTCTGGGGGAGATATGAGGATGATGATGAGAGGTGCTGGAGGAGAGATGATGATGATGATTTTACCCGTGCGGCCCAAATTTTTTTTCCTTGGAGCATTTTGGCCCTTCTCGCTTTACGAGTTGTGCAGGCCTGGTCTATAGTATTTCAGAAGGAGGGAAGGCGCACACACGCTGCAATACACTTGCTGAAGCCTGAGCTTTTTAATGGCTTTGCAGGGTATGCAGCGGGCGCGATTTGGGGGCGTGGCAATGAATATTTGGAGGCGTGGCAATAACGTTCCGGTGCGGACGTCACTTCCCTACCTCACATCCCGATCCACCGGCATTTTTTCAGATGCAGAATCTGAAGCACTGTGCAGACAAGAAGAAAAATGCACACAATGCGCACCAGAGATTAAAATATAGTAAATTATTTATTAATAAAACAAGAAATAACCGAGGGGATCCAACCCCACCTCAGTACATATGCGTCACAGATCCGGGTTCGGTTACAATGAACACAAACCACATGAATAATCAAATATAACTAAATGAAACTAAATCTATAAACAACATGACAAACGGTATATAAAATAATAAAAAGGAAGACAGTGTTCAATAAAACGGGATAAAGGAATCCTGGATTGGCTAAAAATATAGCTAAACAGCTGCCTGAGGCTGACAGGGGGAGACGGAGATTTACACTGAAGCCCAGAGCGGGTTCCGCGGCGAACGTATTGGGATCCGGACCGCGCCACCGCAGAGATGTTACCACCGCCCGACCTCCCTGCAAACGCCATCTCGGCCTGTCAGAATACGCGCAGAGTGACCTGTCGTGACACGTCGGTTTATGTGTCTTTTTCAGTACAAAAACTTGTGATCAAACTTACCAGAGTGCTGTCTCCTGATCTCGTGCTTCAAACGGAATCGTGTGGTTTATTATTGCTTTATGGGACAAGCACCCAATTTTTTCTACATGCAACTGGAGTGCCGGCTGCTTCTGTGGAATATATATATATATAATTATATATATGCCAGGCCAGGACGCAAGATGCAAAACCTGCGCAATACTCTACACAGCGGACACAATACAAATACCACACAGGAATCGGGAATACAAAATCAGAGGAAGGTTCACCTGTTCCTCCAGCAATGTCGTGTTCCTCATCATGTGCATGAAATGTCCAGGGGGCTGCTACTACATAGGTGAGACGGGGCAGGGGCTAAACAAGAGAATGAACCTGCATCGCACAGCATCACACGCGGAACAAGAGACAGTCCTGTCGGCGAACATTTCTCTGACTCTGTCCATAAGATGGACGATCTGGGGGTTGCCATACTCAAAGTTAATCTTAAAACACCGAAATAGAGATGGTTGCACGAATAGAAATATATGCAACTGTTCGGGACACTTAGCGGTGGCCTAAACAGAGATCGAAATTTTATGAGTCATTACTGACACAAGTGAACTCTCTTCCCATGAGCGCTAAAGGCCATGTCTGTACATACTGTGCTATATGTATGCACACACAGCTGTCTCTTACACATACAAATACTCCTTGTTTTTCCATCCCTATACACCAATAGGGACCACATAGTATCTACACACACTTTTAGTTTTGCTACAATCTCTCACATTTCCACACCTACCCACACAATTTATATTAACTCCCACTCCACACACACACCTTTTGTAAAGCACTGTATAAACTGTGGGCTCTCCATTCATTTATATTCACACAGATACACACACACACACACACACACACACACTCTTACATCACTAACTTTCAGGAACCATTTAACACCTCTAGCCATAAATCACATTCACACAAGGGGGGGGGGAGAAGAGACAAGCACAGATAACATTCCAAGAGACACTGTTTTTAAGTATACCCTTTGCTTGCTTCATTCATTGTAACACCGCCAGAAGAAGAGATCAGCGTATCTCGAAAGCTCGCACAAATAAAAGCATTTCGTTAGCCACAGAACGGTATAGTCTATTTATTTTTTGATTATATATATATATATATATATATATATATATATATATATATATATATATATATGTGACACAAAGTATACCGCATCAACACAGTGCGTCACTGTTGCCCAGAAACTGTCTTGATTTATGATATAATAACAATGGACAGTGGTGCTAAAGGATAATGGATATGTATTACAACGAAAAAAGCATCCTTATGAAGAAGCACACGGGCATGCCAAGAAAGTGATAACAATACAAATGTATTACTGTGGGTTAAAAACAAGGGAAGAAAAATTGATAAAAGAGGAGGGGGACTCACATCTACCAAACATGTATTCCGTGAGGCAAAGAACAGCAAAAGTAATCACCAGCACAAGCAGCTCTGATCCAAGCATGCACATATACCTCTACACACAAGCAGCTCTGATCCAAGCATGCACATATACCTCTACACACACAAGCAGCTCTGATCCAAGCATGCACATATACCTCTACACACAAGCAGCTCTGATCCAAGCATGCACATATACCTCTCCACACAAGCAGCTCTGATCCAAGCATGCACATATACCTCTACACACAAGCAGCTCTGATCCAAGCATGCACATATACCTCTACACACAAGCAGCTCTGATCCAAGCATGCACATATACCTCTACACACAAGCAGCTCTGATCCAAGCATGCACATATACCTCTACACACACTGCAGCTCTGATCCAAGCATGCACATATACCTCTACACACAAGCAGCTCTGATCCAAGCATGCACATATACCTCTACACACAAGCAGCTCTGATCCAAGCATGCACATATACCTCTACACACAAGCAGCTCTGATCCAAGCATGCACATATACCTCTACACACACTGCAACTCTGATCCAAGCATGCACATATACCTCTACACACAAGCAGCTCTGATCCAAGCATGCACATATACCTCTACACACAAGCAGCTCTGATCCAAGCATGCACATATACCTCTCCACACAAGCAGCTCTGATCCAAGCATGCACATATACCTCTCCACACACTGCAGCTCTGATCCAAGCATGCACATATACCTCTACACACACTGCAGCTCTGATCCACGCATGCACATATACCTCTCCACACAAGCAGCTCTGATCCAATCATGCACATATACCTCTACACACAAGCAGCTCTGATCCAAGCATGCACATATACCTCTACACACAAGCAGCTCTGATCCAAGCATGCACATATACCTCTCCACACAAGCAGCTCTGATCCAAGCATGCACATATACCTCTACACACAAGCAGCTCTGATCCAAGCATGCACATATACCTCTCCACACAAGCAGCTCTGATCCAAGCATGCACATATACCTCTACACACAAGCAGCTCTGATCCAAGCATGCACATATACCTCTACACACAAGCAGCTCTGATCCAAGCATGCACATATACCTCTACACACACTCCAGCTCTGATCCAAGCATGCACATATACCTCTCCACACAAGCAGCTCTGATCCAATCATGCACATATACCTCTACACACAAGCAGCTCTGATCCAAGCATGCGCATATACCTCTACACACAAGCAGCTCTGATCCAATCATGCGCATATACCTCTCCACAAAAGCAGCTCTGATCCAAGCATGCGCATATACCTCTACACACAAGCAGCTCTGATCCAAGCATGCACATATACCTCTACACACAAGCAGCTCTGATCCAAGCATGCACATATACCTCTACACACAAGCAGCTCTGATCCAAGCATGCACATATACCTCTACACACAAGCAGCTCTGATCCAAGCATGCACATATACCTCTACACACAAGCAGCTCTGATCCAAGCATGCACATATACCTCTACACACACAAGCAGCTCTGATCCAAGCATGCACATATACCTCTACACACACAAGCAGCTCTGATCCAAGCATGCACATATACCTCTCCACACAAGCAGCTCTGATCCAAGCATGCACATATACCTGTACACACAAGCAGCTCTGATCCAAGCATGCACATATACCTCTACACACAAGCAGCTCTGATCCAAGCATGCACATATACCTCTACACACAAGCAGCTCTGATCCAAGCATGCACATATACCTCTACACACAAGCAGCTCTGATCCAAGCATGCACATATACCTCTCCACACAAGCAGCTCTGATCCAAGCATGCACATATACCTCTACACACAAGCAGCTCTGATCCAAGCATGCACATATACCTCTACACACAAGCAGCTCTGATCCAAGCATGCTCATATACCTCTCCACACAAGCAGCTCTGATCCAAGCATGCACATATACCTCTACACACACTGCAGATTTGTGCACATAACGTAAGGAGATAGCTGTTGTTGTAAAATAGTAATTGCAGAAATGGAGGCAATAAATGCTCGAGTATTAAAGATGTAAATACATCACCATTAAAGCGTAGGTGTGAAAGGCCAATTTACAGATAGCCAAGGCCTCCTGTCATGGAAAAGGGTAGGGGTCCCACTCCACAGACTCTCACTCCAACGCGTTCCGACTAAAACGGTCTTCTTCAGAGAGAAGAAGATTATATATATATATATATATATATATATATATTTTTTTTTTGCATGTCATTTCCCAGAATCCCTTGCTGCAGTGGAAGTGCTGTATGCTGGTGATAATGGGGAAAGGAGGGGTTGCAGACCTGCCTAAGACATGCAGATGAGCATACAGTTGTATTTGCATATTTGCTTTCCTGTGGAGGGTTTTTGTCACTTTTTTTACTCACCATAACTTAACTCAGTATTATGGTATAGCCTATCCCATAGCCTCTTTGCATACCCAGTTAAATCAACCCCACACTGATGAGACCCATTAAGGTCGAAACAGCTGTCTGTGGGTGGTTTTCTGGGTATGCACCTTAACCCTGGCTGTGCTCAAAGCTGTGACCATGCAGCAAGCTTAAGCCTATAGGGAACCATGTTAAAAATGGTTTTTGAGGCAAAAAGTGACACTGTGTGCTCATTTGCATGTCATTTCCCAGAATCCCTTGCTGCAGTGGAAGTGCTGTATGCTGGGTGATAATGGGGAAAGGCGGGGTTGCAGACCTGCCTAAGACATGCAGATGAGCATACAGTTGTATTTGTATATATATATATATATATATATATATATATATATATATATATATATATATATAAAACCAGGTGTCCCACCAAGGAGACAAAAAACAGCACTCAAGGTATATTGCAAAAGTGTATTTGAAAAAAAGCAGGCACATATAAATCCAACGTTTCGGTCCTGTATATGACCTTCCTCAGGGGCGTGAGGAAGGCCCTATACAGGACCGAAACGTTGGATTTATATGTGCCTGCTTTTTTTCAAATACACTTTTGCAATATACCTTGAGTGCTGTTTTTTTGTCTCCTTGGTGGGACACCTGGTTTCCTGTAATTTTTGTTGAACAAGCACTTATTTCTTTGGAGCCTTTGAAGTGCCTGCTGTTATATATATATATATATATATATATATATATATATATATATATATATATATATATATATATATATATATATATATATATATATATATATATATATATATATATATATAAAATCAAAAAATAAATAGATGATATTATTTTTTTATTATTTTATGATTATTGAAGCTCGGCTAACACGGTACTTATACCTCTACACATATACCTTGAGTGCTGTTTTTTGTCTCCTTGGTGGGACACCTGGTTTCATATATATATATATACAGCTAAACCCCGTTATAACGCGGTCCTTGGGGTCCACAACCCAAAGACCGCGGTTACAACCGGGGTCGCGTTAAAATTTCACCGACATCAGCTCTGGAGCTTCCTCATTACAGATTTAAATCTCCTCCATTTTGCCGCCTTACCAGTGCTCTCCTCTTTCCTGCTGTCCACGTGCTCATATCTCTCTGCTCTGCTCATCTCTCTGCTCTCTTGCCATCGTTTTTTTCAAACATTCAATTCAATGCTTTATTGACTACCAGACACAGACACAGACACAATTAAACATTAATACATTTTGTACAAAACACATGCAGGGATTGAACTCGGGACCTTCTGATACCAATGCCTTGCTTCTTACCTCTACACCATAGGCTTGGTTTGACAAGACAGAACCTATAAATATACACTGGCGACACACTTTATTCGAGCTCGGCTAGTCCCACGAATTCTGGTATACCCGGGTGTATTGAGGTTTGTGACTGTTTTCTGCCCGAGTATATTGGGTTATTTCCAGGCAGGGATTGAAGCATTTTATTCCCGCTGGCTGCAATACTGCACAGTATATCTATATATACTGCATTACAATTCATGAATTTATGCCATCTGGTAGACACGCGAAGCATTGCAGCCTATTAAATCCTAATCATTATCATTTAACAGATCAGCCGCCCGTCAGCCAGGCATGAACCCAGGCTGGGAAGGCAAACGCAACGGGGCTTGTCAGAGGTGAGGAGCGGCGCATTCCAGGTATCTGCCAGGTACATACTGGGTATTTGCTCGAATAAAGTGTGTCGGTGCAGTATTTATCCTCTACAACACAAGGGACATGTCAATGTGAAATCTTAAGGAAATTTCTAGCTGTCTATGACATCACACAGTTCTGTGGTGTAGTGGAAGAACTCTTACCAACATATGCAAGGGTCCTGGGTTCAATTCCTCTATGAAATGGTATAATTAACTTTTTTAATAAATTATTCTTTTAATTATGTTGTATAATTTATAAATATATAATTCTTTATTATTCTTTATTAAGTAATAATTATTCATTAATCAATAATGATGTATTAATAATAATTCATTATTAATAAGTATGATGATTAATTATTATTAGCATTTAATTAACTAATTAATAATTAATTAATAATTATGTATTAAGTCTTATTAATAATTATTTTTTAATAATTATTAATTAATAATACTATTATTATTAATTATATTATGATTAATAAGTATGATTATTAATTATCATTAACAATTCATAATTTTGACTAATAAGTATTACTAATACCTAATAATTATTAATACCCAATTAGTAATAATAATTATTAATACTTAATTATTAATAAAACTTATTAATACTTAATAACTATTAATAATTAGTAAGTATTAATAATTGTTGTTAATAATTAAGTATTAATAATTATTATTACTAATTGGGTGCTAATAATTATTAAGTAATTATTAATACTTTATTATTAATAACAATTATTAATACTTACTAATTATTAATAATTAGTAAGTATTAATACGTTTCATTAATAAGTAAGTATTAATAATTATTAAGTATTTAGTAATAATTATTAATTAGTTAATTAACTGTTAATAATAATTAATAATCATACTTATTAATAATACATAATTAATCATAAAGAATGATTAATAATGAATTATTATTAATACATCATTATTGATTAATGAATAATTATTATTTAATAAAGAATAATAAAGAATTATATATTTATAAATTATACAACATAATTAAAAGAATAATTTATTAAAAAAGTTAATTATACCATTTCATACAGGAATTGAACCCAGGACCCTTGCATATGTTGGTAAGAGTTCTTCCACTACACCACAGAACTGTGTGATGTCATAGACAGCTAGAAATTTCCTTAAGATTTCACATTGACATGTCCCTTGTGTTGTAGAGGATAAATATATTTATAGGTTCTGTCTTGTCACACCAAGCCTATGGTGTAGAGGTAAGAAGCAAGGCATTGGTATCAGAAGGTCCCGAGTTCAATCCCTGCATATGTTTTGTACAAAATGTATTAATGTTTAATTGTGTTTGTGTCTGTGTCTGGTAGTCAATAAAGCATTGAATTGAATGTTCGAAAAAAAAAAAACCCCGATGGCACACGACGGGCAGAGAGATGACGTGGACAGCAGGAGGGCAGAGAGATGACGTGGACAGCAGGAGAGAGATACGGGCAGAGAGATGATGAGCACGTGGACAGCACAGCTGTAAGAGGAGAGAGAGTGTGTGTAAGGCGGCAAAATGGAAAATTTGAGATGCAGGTAAGCCGGCAAAATGGAGGCTTTCAATTCGGGAGCCATGCTCAGACCGCGTTATAACCGATTCGCGGTATAGCGAGGCGAGTTATAACGGGGTTTAGCTGTATATATATATATATATATGTGTGTGTAAATATATATATGTGTGTATGTATATATATATATACATATATATATATATATATATATGTATATGTATATGTGTTCGTGTGTGTGTGTGTCATACAAGAATCTATTATTATCTAAAATCAGTAACATATGTGATCTATTATGCCATTACCAATTGGACTATAAAACCATTACGACTGAGTTGTAGCATTATCCTCTGATGAAATCAGCCGTGTGCTGAAGAAACACGTAGGTACATTCTTCTCGTTGCTATTGCCACACTATCCGTCTTGACGCCGGAAGGGAAGTTGGTACGCGAACAAGGCGAGACACCGGAATTACAGAGTGGAATCACAACTGCATACTACAGATTGCCGGAGGACCACACTGCAAGGGGCGCAGCCTATCGAGTTTCCCGGTCATCGTCCAAAGTCTGGAGCTGCGGATTGACCACCGGATTACCACGGAGCACGAGCCTGTCTCATACAACGCTTTTACCAAACGGATGTTTGTGAGTTTGTTATTTTTATCTTGTCCAGGAAATGAAATTGTTAAACCGAATTTACACATGGAGCGGGCGCTTTCTCTTCTTTTTTTTTGTTTAGGTATCTATCGAGGAGGTGGTTGTTTCCCCGAAGAGAGCTGCCAGGACTCCAGAGGATGCCCGAATTGGATCCTTTTATGATTGAGTTATAACATAGCTATTAGAGCTAAGTTTCTGGACTGTTATTGTGTTTAGGCATAGTGTTTATTATTATTTTATTACAGTTACTTTTTAGTTATTAATTCTGGCCACTAATTCTCACTGCCACTATAATCTTTCTCTAGCCACAACCAAATTGCTATATCAGCTATATTATTTATTGGTTATACCAGGGGAGCTCGCGCCCCCACCCCCTCCTTTACCTTGATGCGGCGTCACGTGACCGGCAGCGGCATTTGACGAGGGTGACGTCACATGACCCCGCGGCGTAATTTAACACCGCGTTGCCATGGACACGAGTGACGCCGGCAGAGTCAAGGTAAGTAATAGCATTGCAGAGGCCTCACGCGATCCCCCGGCATTTAATTTTAATGCCTCGAGGAAGTGCGCGGGGCCTCTGCAACCGCCCGTGCGCCTCCCCCCCCCCCCGAAAAATCTCCCGCCCTCCACTTTGCGCACCTCTGGGTTATACCATATATATACACACGCACACACATATATACACACACACACACACATACATATACACACACGTGTATGTGTGTATAAAACAGACAATATATATACATATAGTATGATATATATATATAAACATACTATATGTGTATGTATGTATATGTGTATATATATATATATATATTGCACGCGCACACACACATATAACGTTTTATCCAACTTTTTCATTTATCATTTGTAGAGAAAATGAACAATGTCGCCAAAAGCGCTATTTTTCAAAATGTAGCATCTCTACTAATTAGTGTAAAATGATACTTCATATAAAGCAGGTTATGGGACCCAGTATAAAATGACCTTCATGTCTCTTATCACATCCCAGTATATGGATATCTTCTATTATCACAAGCTGCTAACATGTGACAGGGCTCAGGGTCTGAGCCCAGAATGTGACATATTGAACATTCTCATTCTAAATTTCAAAAAATATTGTGTTGATTTCTGACCTGACTGCCGTGGTTACAGCTCAACCACTCTGTTCTACTGCATGTCACCACTTTCTGCCACAACCAGCTGACGGTGGATCTGCAAGGAGTTCAACGCTCATTGGCATCAAATCTGTGGCTTGGTTGACGTATCATTTCTCCAGCTTTTTATTGTATTGTTTTTAAATAGATTATATTTATTTAGTTGAATAGATTATATTTCTTAGTACAATAGATTCTATTTATTAGTTTAATAGATATTTATTTAGTTTGATACATTATATTTCTTAGTTTAATAGATCATATTTGTTAGTTAAATAGATTATATTAACTAGTATTTAAGTCTCCCCCTCAGAGCCCCATTAGATAAATATTTTAGGACCCTTGTGCATATTTCACATCTTTTCGGAGTCGCTTATTTTTTAGACCCTCGGAGCCGAAACCTAAAGGGGTCAGCTAAGAAAGTTCGGATCAAGAGGAGCCACACAGCTTAAAGACAGAACATTTCCAAGGGAGATGGAGACAATTTGGGTAAGATCTGATTAAAGGACAACCTTTGGGGAAGGAAAGGGTGATGGGGGAGTGTAAGAGGGGGGTGAGAGAGCAAGGTGGTGTGTCAGATTGGGGCAGAGCAAGAGAACGCAAAAATGATGGGGATTTGCTGCATACCAAAAAAAACAATTAGTGATACTTTTACCAGTGCCCCTTAGTCTCAGGGAAGACCGGCATTTCGTCCAATGTATACAATAAGATTGATGGAAAAGGGCACACAGATTTGAATAAAAAAAGATAATTTATTGTGCCACAGACTACAATGTTTTGGCTGCTGGCCTTTCTTTGCTGGATTTAGTGGGTTTAGCCACTTTACCTGAAAAAGACCAGCAGGCCGAAATGTTGTAGTCTATGGCAGTGCAAGAGAAAACAGGTTGGGGGGGGGGGTGGGTTCTCGCAAGGTCGCCGACCCATGGGTGAGGGTCCCCGGTGGAAACTAGTCCTGGACCCCGGGAAAGCTGTCTGTGGCCCATACAAGCTGAGTAACATGTAGAAAGGACACATGTATGTTCAGAATGAGTTAGCATGGTATTTTGAGAGGCATCATAGCAGGTCAGTGCAAGTCAAGGCAGAGCACTGCAAGGTCAGTCAATATGAGTATGAGGAAGGGTCCGATGGAGGAGTTGGAGGGTCCCAGAATATCTCTTAAAGCAGGGGTGTGCAAATCGAGGGGCGCGACATTTTCTTGGGAGGAGGGGCTCGGCGCTTACAGTGGCCCCTCGCTCTTCCCCACAGCATTTAAATTAAATGCCGGAAATCGCGCGCAAGTCCTCTGTAAGTTCCCTTTCCTTGTCTCCGGTGGCTTCTGGCGACAGCAACGTGGCGTCACATGATGTGGCATTGCCATAGCAACGTGATATCACATGACGTCGTTACATCAGAACGTCGGAGACAAGGTGGGGAGGGGGGAGGGGGGAGCAGGGAAAAAGGTTGTGCAACCCTGTCTTAAAGCATTGTCTTGCATACAGATCAGAGGCCAAGAATGGATATGGATATCCGATGTGAAGCCGGAAATAAGACAGAAAAGACCGTTTCGGGAGAAGAAGGTGAGTGATGAAATAGTCGTCACTGTGTAACTCTTCCAATTACCTGCAACTTCATGCAGAGAAATAGCAACGCTTGTTTTTAACGTGTTAAGCGCCTAATGGGGAATTCAACTGCTGAGAGGTTAAGGGAGTTACTCACCAAACTCAGCGACGTTTCTGTGTCTCTGTGATAACTCCCCTAGGACATGCCTGAAAACCAGAGGTTACTCAATGTATTTTTGATAAATAGAAATATGACCTTCTGGGGAGGGGTACATAATGGGTACTGGGCCTGGTGAGGTGGGTATAACGGGTACTGGGCCTGGTGAAGTGGGTATAACAGGTACTGGGCCTGGGGAGGGGTGTATAACAGGGTACTGGGCCTTGGGAGGGGTGTATAACAGGGTACTGGGCCTGGGGAGGGGTGTATAACAGGGTACTGGGCCTGGGGAGGGGCGTATAACAGGGTACTGGGCCTTGGGAGGGGTGTATAACAGGGTACTGGGCCTTGGGAGGGTTGTATAACTGGGTACTGGGCCTGGGGAGGTGGGTATAACGGGTATTTGCCCTGTGGAGGGCGGTATAACGTGGTATTGCGGAGGGGGTATAAGTGGCACAGGAGCTCTTGCGATACAGAGTATCACTGTCCCTGGTTACAAACACTTCATGTCTCCTGCAGGTCAGGACACGCACGAAGGTGGTGCCCTTTGTGCCACCAGACGACGAGGCGGACGACGAGGCATACGAAAAAGCGGGCGTCAAGTGGAACAATGAGGTGGGCTACAAGGCGGCCGAGGAGGCAGACGTGGTGTACGATGACCAAGGAGCATACGACAGGTGTGGCCGGATCTGCTGCTTCACCTTTTTTAGGCGGAGGAGAAGACCCCAGGAGCAGGTAGGAGAATACGAGAGGTGCGGACAGATCTGCTGCTTCACCTTTTTTAGGCGGAGAAGAAGCCGGGAGCAGGTAGCAGAGGAGCCAGGGCGTAGATACAGGGGTATTCTAGGGGCCCTGAGAAGTTGGTTTGACCGCAGGAGAGGCAGATAAGATCAGGAAGGCTGCGGGAGGGGCAGGTACTAGAGGGAGATAGGGATATTGGGCGTGAGAGGGTGAGAGAGAACAAGGAGCAGGGCCGGAGCACGGGTTTCATGCGCCCGAGGCGAAACTTAAAATTTGTGCCCCAGTTGTATAAAAAATAACAAGATAAATAAAATAATAAAATAAACAGTGGCGTAGCTATCGGGACTGCAGGGGGTGCGACCGCACCCCAGCGCGACGCAAAATAAAAACAAAAGGGCGCCAAAATACTGGATAAAAAAAAAGAATAATAATTTAAAAAAAAAGATAAATAAATTAGAAATAATAAGAAAAAAAATAATAATGATTATTAATGCGCCCCTAGGACCTTTGCGCGCTAGGCGACCGCCTAATGGCCGGCCGGCCCTGCGAGGTATGCGGGAGGAAAAGGGGTGAATGGGATAGATATGCAGGGGGATGGGGGAGCAGGTGAGTTATACACAGGGGCACAAGGGCCCCATCACCCACATCTCTATATACTGAGTGTGCCCCTGTGTATAACAACGCTGATCTGTGCTGCTCCATCTGATCTCACTGCGCAGTGATCCAGGGACCCTCCGATCGCCATTTAATGGGGTCAGGAAGGAATTTTTTTCCCCCATTGCACAGCAGGGGTTATGTTTCGCCTTCCTCTGGATCACAGCAACAAATTGCCCTTTGTGCATGAATTATCAGTGAGATCTTTATACACCCTGCATTGGTCTTCACTCCTTTGCTGCCGGAGGGGCCTGCAGTGCATTGCTCTGCGTGTTACTATATTGCTCTGCAATGTGCTGCAGGCCCCTACCAGCAAAGAGATTCATTATTTCAATAAAATACTCTCTTTAATCCAACCTATGTGTAGTGTCTTTTCTATCCGTTGTATCTATTGCTAACAGCTCAGTGATTCTTCCCCAGGTCATTGCACTAGTGTCACGCTGCCAAGCCGGGTGTGAGGGAGATTTATAGGGTCACATATACACTTCTGCCAAAACACGAGTGCAAACAGGAAGCCCCTCTGATCTCATATCTTTTATTACACAAAACGGTATCTAAAAAGGTAAAAAGAACATACATGGGATTCTGCTACAAATATCTCTCTAATTACAAACCAATTAGCAAATCATTCAGATTAGAGTCGAGCGAAAAGAAAGGGTTAAGTATCTCATGTACAGTATATGCAGTGCAGGCTGTTCTGCGCATTACATGCAGGGGACAACGTTTAGGGGATATAAGTAATGCTGATCTCAGAGCTGACCGGCTGACCTGCTCTTCTGGCTGACCGGAGGACCTGCTCTTCTGGCTGACCGGCTTCCCTTCTTCCAGCTAACTGACCTGAATTGTGGCCCCTGTATCTCCCAATTAAACGTTTTATTGGCATATTCTTGTTTGACTCGTTCTATACAGACATTTTCTATATATTCATTGTGGGATTTGATAACATCTGTAAGATCTCTCAGAATATCACATTCTGTACGTTTGTGCTGAATATTTTTCCATTCTCAATTTACTTAATATTAGTTTTTGGCTTCAATTATTTATATCGAGCCCAAAATACCTTTATACAGGATGCTGTTCCCTTTATCCCACAAATGCTGCTTCATTAAAGCCCGTGGGTGGCACTTAATGCATTCTCAGACTTTTAGGCAACATCCCTAATTTCCAAACGTGGGATAAAATCTGTGCATATTTAAATGGTTAATTTTTCCATTTTTCCATTGTGACAAAATATCAATTTTCTCACTCAGACTACTAAATCCCTCCCCAAAAATATCCGTTTCACATAAAAGTGTGTGCGCGTCTCCTTCCGCCTAACTGGCACGTCGTCCTTACGGGCGCCACTCCTTGCAACTCCACGCTGCCCTCCAGTGGTAAAAAAAATAAGATACATTTACTGTACTCGTCTGGCAGCTGCTCCCGTATAAGGTGGGTAACTCTGTATTAGGGGTCTTGGTAGAGTATATTTTATACTTATGTCGGATAGATGAGAAAATAATATTCCTAACAGGTTATTGTGAGAGGCCTTGGATCTGATCCTATATGCACGCAGCCCTCGCCTCTCTGACCTTGAACACATACTTCAATCTGATTTTTTGAGACTTGAAACTGGATTTCCCAAAACAAACTGATTTTAAACACTGACAAGACTGTAACAATGGTATTTGGGACCAGAGCTAAATTGCTAAAGCTGCCAATGACAGAGCTTCAGATAAAAACCAGCTCTAATACCATCCTAGCCCCTGTTACTTGTTTGAAATATCTGGGCATATAGTTCAACTCCCATTTAACATTTGGGATGCACATTGATACCCTGACATCCAAATCCTATGCCAAACTAGGTGTACTTTACAGGAACAAATCCTCCCTAAGGCCCTCATGCAGTAAGCAGCGATAAGCCACTTATCACCAGTTTATAGCCAAAAAAGCCTACAGCGATTCAGAAAGCCCAGAGAAGCTGGCGATTAGAGCAAAAATAACCGGGGTTTTTTTGCCGGAAAATAAATAAATAAAATCGGCAGACGCGCAATGATAAGCCACTTTTCAGCACTGATCGCCAGTTTTTCAAACACGCTCAATTCTATAAGCCCTGATCAGCTTATTGCGGCTGATCGCCACTTTAAAATTGCTGTTTCTTCTCCAAATTGTCCCGCCACAAAAGTTGGCAAGAAGGTGGGGTGAAGCTGCGATGAAAATAACATGCATGTGTCCCAGAGCTGATATCCATTAATATCAGCACCAGAGACCCCCGGCATGAATCCGATGCATAAAAAATGCATTTACAGGCAACTTCATTACCGCCAAGGCAATGAAGGGGTTATACACCCGTGCCAGGCTTATTGTGGGTAGCGGGGGTGGGTGAAGGTGGTATTTGGCCCTGGGTGGGTGTTTAGGCCTTGCCAGGGGGTTGCAGGATGACTTAACCTCTTCTTTAACTTCGTGGTTAATACCGCTAAGGTAATGAAGGGGTTAACCCCTCCCGCTACCCCCCCCCCACCCGGTAGGCCTAAACACCCATCCTTGGGGCCAATACCCCGTTCATCCACCACCACTACCCACAATAAACAAAAATACACATAACAGCACCACTAGCCACCTCCTAGGTCCCTAATAAACCATTACAATATTCATAAAACCATTATTTTGTTTACACCCAGGATTATTACATGGGATTAGGGCTATGTTATTCAGTGAGGGGTTGTATGTTTGTATTCGTAGGGACAGGCAAGGCCGGAGTCAGATGGGTTTCTCCTGCCTCTGTCCTCCCTGTCTCCTGACCCTTCCTGTAGCCGGACAAAGAAGAAGAAGCAGGCACACGGTCTTACTCAAAGGAGGTTTAATATGCCATAAAGTCCAACGTTTCGGCAGTCTAATACTGCCTTTCTCAAGGTGAAGGCTACCAAACACAAGAAAACAGTCACAATATATACCACCCCCCTGATACTCTCCCCGCTCTGCCACATAACCAGGATGTTGACGCCCCCTAGTGACGTCAGAGCTACCATATGGCGCCCCCTAGTGATGTCAGAGCTACCATATGGCGCCCCCTAGTGACGTCAGACGTCTAGGTCTAAATCCCTGGCAATACAGCATAGAGCTGTCTTGGAGGAATGCAGCCACAGCCACACCTCTCCCCAGACTGAACACTCCCCCATGATGACGTCAGCGTGACCCGCCCGTCGGGGGGAAGGGGGGGGGTGTGCACCAATCAAGACTGTACTCACAGGGCTGGACAAAGATGTATCCGTCGCCATGGGATCAGTGTCAGAGCAGGGAGGAGTGACACACTCCTATAAATCACCCTGAAAGTGTAAATAAACCACACACCAAAATATTCATAAAGCATATGTGCACAAAACTAATACAGCAATATACTATTAAAAACATGTGACTGTATACTGCTGATGACATCAGTATAATCCTGCAAAGTTACCGTGAAATGCCACATAAGAATATGCAGTACATCAGTATTTAGAATATACTAGTGTGTATACCTAGTCAGAAATGGGTACACACAGCCAGGGGGTGGGGGGGGGGGGAGAGAAGGGGGAGGGAGGGAAGGGAAAAAAACCACACAAAAAGGATAATTTTCCCAATAGGTAAGTGCAGAGTCCATGGATGGTGCAAGATCAAATATGCCTGTAGAAAGACAAAAAATTACCTTCTATTAAGGAAGCATTTTAAATTCTGTTGCTCATTAAGACCCATACCGTTGCTGGTATTTAAAGCATGTATCCAGAATGCTTCACGTCTCAATAAGAAAGTCTCCCTATCTGGAGTGAGAAAATGTGAAAAGATATAGTGCGCTACTACAATCAATAAAAGTGAGGTGATATAGTGATGTACAAAAAGAGGTGACCTTTAAACACGTAGAGTATATGGAACGTCTGCAGCTGTGGCACCAGGGATGGCTCAAATACCCCCTAATAGCAAACAGAAATACAAAAAAACACAGCGCACAACGCTCATAGTGCATTAAAAATTATATTAGTAACCACAAAATAAAGGTGAGTATTAAGCGTACATTTAGATAGAAAAAACAATCATTTCAGGGTTAATGTTACCCAAGCACCAACGGACGCCAATAGAGATGTCGTGGCTCTCTCCTTCTCAATCCCTCAGCCTCGGGGGTAGGGCCTGGGTGGTCTTCCAATCGGTTAGCTGTTAGTACAGCCCTCAGCCTCAAGGTAGTACTTAGGAGGTCTCAAGTTCAGCTGAACAGCAGTACAGCCAATTCGCCGTGCCAAGCAATAATGTCTTTCACTGTTCCAGTCTCTGTAGCAGCGGAGCACGCGCTGTGGGGCGTCTATTTTTAATTTTTATGATTCTCCCGCTTTGGGGGGTGACTGAATTGACTACCGGTAGTCAGACTGTTACAGACCGAGCAGCTCATGCATCTAAAGTTACCCGGTCTGCCACCCTCCAGAAAATGAGGAGTTCTGTAGTTACCCTCATTATCTGCATGTATCAGGCTATCCGCCAGATTCCTCCCTCTTTTGAATGCCACCATTGGTGGTACACAGCAACTTTCAGATAATATATCATCATTTTGCAGAATATGCCAGTGTTTAAGACTGGTAGATTTAATAAAACCACCAGCTTGACTGTACGTAGTAAGCAGGAAGGAAAAGACTTGGATCACAACTATGAAAAAACGAGAACTGGAGGCTAATAGAAAAAATAACAAATTATTTATTGGGACATAACTAATTAAAAAGAGAAACCTCTCGCATGGTGCGCTTTATCAAAGAGTAGTTTCACTGGTCTTAATCAAACTCTTATATGGTTTACACCCTCAAAAGCACCGCCCACCTGTGTCCAGGTAAACACAAACCCCCAGGACACAAATTCCCTGTGAAATGAAACACAGGAAAGGGGCGTAATGCTCAGAGGGAAGAGATCCACATAGAGGGAATAAACAGGTAAAAAATTAATAAAAAAGACCAATCACATACAAAAGAAATATCAATAACACATATATATCAACTGTGGAAACATAAACATACACATGTCCAAATCTATAGTGAATATTCAATGTATATTTAACCCATTGATTTGTTAATTTTAATATCATAAGATGGCATATGAATGGTATATCATCAAACGCCTAGACACAATAGATATGGTTTAAAGGACATATGTAAAACACAATATTATTCTAGAAAAAAGTAAATATATAGTTAGAAAAAGGAAAACAAATAATAAATAATAAAGAAGAATAGATGCCAAAAGAAAATGTAGGACAATTGAATTCATTAATAAATATATATCTTATTTGATCACTAGAAAGCAGAAAAAAATGACAATAATAAATAACTTAATAAACAGACAATCATTATTATCATCGTGAGACGGAAGCATAGCAAGAATACTCATACAAAATGTTCATGAAAAATGTTTTAGATTTAAAATTTGTCCCTGAAGAAGCTCCTTTGCTGGAGGGAAACGCGCGTTGGACGCGCAATGTTGTCAGTCTCCTACTTGGAGCTGTTTTAATGTAGTGTCAGCAGTCTCCTGGCTCTAACTGTGTTGATCCCATTAGTTAGTTATTTATTTAATCCTTTAATTTTATAGTGAGTGTGCCTGCTTTCCTTGCACAGCACTGCCGTGTCTGGCAGGTCTATGCTGCAGTGTATGTACTAAGTGAACTTAAAGTGATTTGTTACCGGCGCTAACCACACCCAATCTGTGATAAAATAGTGCACAAAATTAAAATTCAAAATAAAATGTGTCAAGGTGATCACTGATCAAATTCTCAACCTTCCAGGAATGTGTACAGATTCCTTTCAATAGTAGCTTGTCCGGGATGGGAAGGGAGCGAAGATAGCAGGGATACACCATGAAAAATAAAAAATAAATGCATACAATAGTGTAATAAGTTCTTTTCAATCTGGATAAAACATGTATGTCTTGGCTCTATAGCAATGCCTACTTACAGCAGGTCAAAAGGTAAAAAGCATTGATCTACACAGCAGGTAGAAAGGTGTCAGGATCTTCAGGAACAACAGCCCAGGTTTACAGCATAAGAAATCAGCACCTCAGCTCAGACGTCAGTAGATGTGAGTGGATCAGAGACATGCAAAAGAAAGGCAGACCATAGTGTCGATCGTGCATAAAATTTATATAAACAAACAACAAATTTTAGGAATTGTACTCACATTGTGTACATAATCATAGTTCACATAAGGCTTTACTTGAGGCAAATGGAGTGCTGGTTCAGTGTGGAGCAGCTCATCGGGGATCTTCTCCTCAATGAATGCTCCTGAGGAAGTTGTCTAGTACGACGAAACGCGTAGAGCCACTTTCATTGCTGCAGCTGCTCTTTCTACTGAAGGCTTCAGAGTTGCTGAGTTCCCCCACCGTTTGCCTCCAAGACCGGATGCCGTCACCCCAACAGCGGATGTGACGTCAGACGCCATCTCCCACCCGGTCTGTTGTGAGTCTAAGGAGAAGATCCCCGGTGAGCTGCTCCACACTGAACCAGCACTCCATTTGCCTCAAGTAAAGCCTTATGTGAACTATGATTATGTACACAATGTGAGTACAATTCCTAAAATTTGTTGTTTGTTTATATAAATTTTATGCACGATCGACACTATGGTCTGCCTTTCTTTTGCATGTCTCTGATCCACTCACATCTACTGACGTCTGAGCTGAGGTGCTGATTTCTTATGCTGTAAACCTGGGCTGTTGTTCCTGAAGATCCTGACACCTTTCTACCTGCTGTGTAGATCAATGCTTTTTACCTTTTGACCTGCTGTAAGTAGGCATTGCTATAGAGCCAAGACATACATGTTTTATCCAGATTGAAAAGAACTTATTACACTATTGTATGCATTTATTTTTTATTTTTCATAGTGTATCCCTGCTATCTTCGCTCCCTTCCCATCCCGGACAAGCAGTGTATGTACTACCATTATCACTGCATTTGCCAGCTTTATCACTCTAGCACTCTTATTTTAACACACTAAAGTCTCCATTATAGTGCGCAGTGCTGGCTGATCTAGCAAGGTAGCTGGACATTTAACCCATTGGCCACTCACTTGTGTACATCTATACACTTCCATTATTGGGTCTCACCGTTGCTCCAGAGGGGTTAACACCCTGACTCCTAGCAATCTGTGTCCTCCATATCCCACCATTATTAAGTGGTTAAATGGGATAGTATGAACTTATAACTGACGACAAGGTTGCCTGATAGCGTTGATTTAATATATTTTTAATTCACATTACACATTACTTTGGTAATATATGTTTTAAGTAAATTTATTAAAAGTTAATTTTTACACTGTTATGGTGTGCATTTAAGTGAATTCTTTTAGGGGGCACATCCATTTTGTGTTTCCCTTCACCTTTTCTAGATCCCATTCTGTATTAATTCCTGCAGGGGATAATGTATCCAAAGAATGGATCCAAAACATCTCCCGCTGGTTGAGGAGCTTTAATCTATCACCCCCTCTCATGGGCATGGGCACCAGTTCTACAGCAGAAAAATGAACATTTGATAGACCTCCTGAAGGACAGTCAGTAAAATGTTTTGAAACTGGTAACATGAAATCTTTTCTTTTAATGGAACGTATATGCTCCATGATTCTGTTTTTAACAGGGCGTATAGTGCAGCCCACGTACCCTTGGCCACAGCCACAGGTAAGAAAGTATATGACAAATTGTGAGTCACAATTAATAAAGGATGGGATCCTATAGTTCTTTTTAGAATAAATAGTCTTAATAGACTTAATTGGTTTCGCATAGCAGCAAACGCAACATTTTCCACATTTAAAAAAACCTTTTATTTTAAACAGATTTGTTAGACTTCTTAGAGTCAAACAATCTTGGAGAAAGATAGTCAGATAAGGATTTGGATTTCCTAAAAGTAATGGCTGGACCCTGGTTAACTGAACTATGTAGGTCCTTATCAAGAGTGAGGGTCCCCCAATGTTTATAAATGATAGAACGAATCTGTTCAGCCTGGCGACTAAACTGGGTGACAAATAGAGCAGACGTCACTCGATCCAATTCATGTTTCTTCTTGAACTTCACAGACGAGTTCGATAACAAATCGATCCTGTTTGTAGATTTGACACACAGATATGCTGCTTCAATATCAGTGTGATTATATTTTCTTTGAGCAAATCGAGTTTTTAATTCCTCTGCTTGATGCTCAAATAAATCGTCATTTGAACAAAGCCGTCTTAGTCGAAGGAATTCAGCCTTGGGTATACTTCGAATGAATGATTTAGAATGACTGCTGTCTGCTTCCAATAAAGTATTACGTGAATGAGGCTTTCTAAAAATGTCCGTTTGAATAGTGCCTGTCGTGTCAATAAATAAAGTAATGTCTAAATAATTGATGTGATTCATGTGTTCTTCATAAGTAAATTTAAGATTTAAAGAATTAGTATTAAGTGTATGAATAAAGGCATGCAGTGATAATAAATCCCCATCCCAAATCATAATCAAATCGTCAATATACCGTTTATAGAAAATAATCTGATGACGAAAAGAATTATCAGCACCGAAAATGTGTGTGGATTCCCAAAGACCCATAAACAAATTAGCATAAGAGGGGGCAAATGACGTCCCCATAGCAGTACCCCGTGTCTGAAGATAAAATTGTGCATCAAAAGAAAAATAATTATGGGTGAGCAGAAACATAATAGAATCCAAAAGAAAGGCACGTAATGAAATGGACAATGTAGAAGCATCAAGAAAAAATTCCACTGCTCGAATCCCTTGCTCGTGATCTATGATTGAGTAAAGTGACATCACGTCCAATGTCACCCATCTAAAAGTCTTTTTCCAACTAACATTTTTTATATCTTAAAAACAAAAATAAAATAAATAACGAAAGAAAACAGAAATAGTCCTTGGCGCACTATCTGGTATATAAACCTGACAGAAAAATGAAGTCCAAAGATCTTGGTAGTGAGGATTGTTGGTCCGGAATCCAATCGTACTCAAAGTCCTCTGAGGTGGTGGAATCAGATTTGTGCGAATGATGCTTTAATGCATGCCAGACCAATATGATTGGGTTCAAAGCTGGATCTTAATGAATGTTGCAGATGTGTTTTGGGGTCAATGTCTTGGAAGGACTGGTGACCACTCCAGATGTGAAGTATTCAGAAATGTTACGTTCTTCCCTCTGAGCAATAATGACCTTCTGTATGTAGACTCTCTAATATGAGGAAAAAGCCTTAATGGACTGGTCATGCACAGCTGCATCTAAAGACTTAGTAAACAATTATTTGGAAGTCTGACAGGGAGGAGGAGTCAGACTTCCAAATAATTGTTTACTAAGTCTTTAGATGCAGCTGTGCATGACCAGTCCATTAAGGCTTTTTCCTCATATTAGAGAGTCTACATACAGAAGGTCATTATTGCTCAGAGGGAAGAACGTAACATTTCTGAATACTTCACATCTGGAGTGGTCACCAGTCCTTCCAAGACATTGACCCCAAAACACATCTGCAACATTCATTAAGATCCTGCTTTGAACCCAATCATATTGGTCTGGCATGCATTAAAGCATCATTCGCACAAATCTGATTCCACCACCTCAGAGGACTTTGAGTACGATTGGATTCCGGACCAACAATCCTCACTACCAAGATCTTTGGACTTCATTTTTCTGCAGGTTTATATACCAGATAGTGCGCCAAGGACTATTTCTGTTTTCTTTCATTGTTTGTTTTATTTTTGTTTTTAAGCTATTGTTGTACTTACCTTGTGGATAGGTTTGTGGTTTTTCAATCCTTAGGCAGCCGTCTTCTCAGTTTGTTATATTAGTCTGTAGAATTCACTAGTTTATTGTTGTATCTTTGTAAGGGAATTCCAACATTTAGAGCACTTATCCATCATTATCGTGTATTGTTAAGTTAGGCTAATAGGTTAAGCGCTTAGTATATGTTTAGTTTAATTTTTTCTATCATAACATTTTTTATAGCGGATAAAAGATCCATAGAATCTCTCAGAAAAGAAGGCAGATTTTTTACCAGTGGCTGTAAAAAACCATCAATGTAGCGTGATAACCCATCTCCCAAAGATCCAATACTGGCCACAATGGGCCGCCCAGGAGGGCGGACAAGTGACTTATGGATCTTTGGGAGATGGTGGAAGATGGGCACAATAGGTGAGGCATTGTAGAGAAACTCATATTCCTTTGTGTTAAGTACAAATAGGGCCTTTCCTTCTTCAAGAATCTCTTTCAAAAGGTGTAAAAACTCACATGTGGGATCATGTCAATTTTGTATAAGATTCAGCATCCTCAAGTAATCTAAGTGCCTCTGCCTGATAATCT
Organism: Ascaphus truei; assembly: GCF_040206685.1. Classification (NCBI taxonomy): domain Eukaryota; kingdom Metazoa; phylum Chordata; class Amphibia; order Anura; family Ascaphidae; genus Ascaphus; species Ascaphus truei. Next base: position 140,237 of record NW_027457165.1, on the reverse strand, counting down.
GAAGAAGAGGGCACCACAATGGCCCCTCCCTTATCAGCCTTTTTGATTGTAATAGACCTATCTTCCCTGAGGGCAATCATCTCCTGGAAGTCAATATCTGACAGATTCGTTTTATTTAAAGAGGGAACCCCCCGGGGTACAATACCCCTAGCCAATAACCTGAGATCCCTCTCAACCAGCTTCTCAAAGGTCTTAATATTATGATTGTTAAAAATATGAGGGCAAAAGGTTGATTTCTTCTTAAGACCTAAGTGTAATTGCCCAAAGAAGCTGAATGAGGAAGGGATCTCAGGCTCCAAATCCTGATTTTGTTCATCATAAAGATCTCTAAGATCTGATAAAGCACATTGTTCACGAAATGAATGCAAATCCAAATTCTCCATTGAAACATCAATACCATCAACATTCTCAGCTAGACCTCTATCAGTGGAATATAGTGGAACCTCTGTTGTCCCTTTTTTCTATTAAAATATTTTTTAAGAGACAATTTGCGAATTAATTTTTGGAGATCAATGATGGTATTGAATAAATTAAAATCTTGGTATGGGGCAAAATTTAAACCTCTATTTAGAACCGCAATCTGGTCATCTGTAAGAGTCTTATGTGAAATGTTGATAACATTATCCACAACTTCTCCTATGCATATTTCTTTCTTTTGCTCGATCCCCCGGATCCCCCTCCCCCCTTCTCTTCTTTGATGATCTCCTTGTCCTCTTTCGTTTTTTGACTCCTTTTGAAACAAGGAGTATGAAGGTTTATCTTCTTTCCGAGAGGGCATCATAACAGATTTTTGTGAAGAGTCGGTTTCAGGGGAGGTAGATCTAACTCGCCAATTATCATCATCATCACAAAAGGAAACGCCTAGTGAACGACTCTCATAGTCAGAACCATCTGACTCAAAACTGGAAGCGTTTCCATGGCGTTTTAGGATGGATTTATTCGGGTTCTTGGAGTCACCTTGTTTTTTATTATTCTGATATTTAGAACCAGATTTTGGTTGTGGCTTTTGTGCGTTTGTAGTGTAGCGTTGCCATATATAAACTTGCTGCTTCTCATAGTCTATCTTGTCCCTATCAAACTTTTGTTGTTTCTTAATCATTAGAGACTTTTCCATAGCACCCACGTTGCTTAAAAGTGTTTGGTCATATTTAATAAAATTCTCCATTTTTCTGCAACCTTTCAATTTATCCTGTAGGACTTTCACATTGGCTCTCACTTTCTTTTTTTTAATTTAGCTTATACTTAATGATCAATTTGATTAGCTTAAATGAGCAATGATCTAATATGGCTTTCCAGTCATTCTCAAAATCTTTATTAATAAAGCCAAAGGACGGTACCTTTTTCAAGCGTAAGCCTCACGGAATCCTTTTAACTCTAGCATAGTTCTCAAGAGTGGTAATGTCCCACCAATACCTAATGTCCTGTGATAACAGTTTTTCCAATGTAAGGAAGTGGGTAATTAAGTCAGCAGGCTCTTCACAGATGAAATTAGCACCTTCATCAAAAACTGACTCTGCCCTCCTCTGACGGTGAGTGTCTCCACAGTTAAAGGCATAGGTATCAGTAACCCCTTCCTCATCCTCCACTTCTACATAATCTTCCATAATAAAAAACACACAGGATAGGAATAGCACGAATACTCACTCCAGAGAAATAAAAAAAAATGTTCCACAGAAAGAAAAAATGTGAATAAATAGATGCCACAAAAAATAAATAAATAAATGGTTAGAAAAAAAAATAACGATAGCACTCCAGTTCTCAAATCACCAATTAAGTGATTACATACATATTCACGGGGTATAAGCCTCTTCTTATAATGTCAATAATGAAAGTCTTAATTCCAGGCTGAGCAGCCGTGGCCAAACCAGCAATATGCAAAGCAGAGGAAAAGACCTCCCAGCCCAATGTTACAATCCTGGTAGATAGCGTGTATCACGCGCATGCTGTATTAACCCCCAGCAAAATGAATCCTTAGAGGGACCAAGGGCCCATCGTGTCCAGTGTTTTCCCGTTCAATGTGATCAAGGATTCATCACAGCTACAGTGCTTATTCCTACATGGTTGGTCTCCGATGTGCTGGGGGTTAATACAGCCTGCGCGTGATACACGCTGTCTACCAGGCTTGTAGCGTCGGGCTGGGAGGTCTTTTCCTCTGCTTCGCTTATGACTGTACGTAGTGGTAAATACAAGCCTGTCCTCCTTCTTATTTTTGGTAGCACTTACCTCTTTATCCAGTGCCCGGTCTAACACAGCAGGAGGATATCCCCTAGCCAGGAATCTACTACGTAGTTCTCCAATAGCTGGTTCAATATTATCCTTCCTGCTCGTGATTTTGCAGACCCGGACTTTCTGTGAAAAAGGTAATGCATCAATAAGAGAAGGAGGATGATGGTTATCTGCCCTTAAAATGGCATTTCTGTATGTATCCTTTCTAAAAAGATCAGTATGTAACTCCCCATTAGTCTGTGTAATGAGGACATCTAAAAAAGAGAGTTGCTGTGTACCACATCATCTGAAAAACACGGTGGAGGCAGTGATGGCATGGGCATGCATGGTTTACAATGGCACTGGGTCACTAGTGGTTTTTGATGATGTGAACGAAGACAGAAGCAGCCGGATGAATTCTGAAGTGTATAGGGATATATTGTCTGCTCAGATTCAGCCAAATTCAGTGAAGTTGATTGGACGGCGCTTCACTTTACAGATGGACAATGACCCAAAACATACTGCGAAAGAAACCCAGGATGTTTTTAAGGCAAAGAAGTGAAATATTCTGCAATGGCCGAGTCAATCACCTGATCTCAACCCGATCGAGCATGCATTTCACTTGCTGAAGACAAAACTTAATGCAGAAAGACTCACGAACAAACAACAACTGAAGACAGCTGCAGTAAAGGCCTGGCAAAGCATCACAAAGGAGGAAACCCAGCGTTTGGTGATGTCCATGCGTTCCAGACTTCAGTCATTGCCTGCAAAGGATTCTCGACAAAGTATTAAAAATTAACATTTTATTTATGATTGTGTTAATTTGTCCAATTACATTTGAGCCCCTGAAATAAGGGGACTGTGTATGAAAATGGTTGCAATTCCTAAACGTTTCATACGATATTTTTGTTCAACCCCTTGAATTAAAGCTGAAAGTCTACACTTCTATTGCATCTCAGTTGTTTCATTTCAAATCCATTGTGGTGGCGTACAGAGCCAAAATTATGAAAATTCTGTCAGTGTCCAATTATTTCCGGACCTAACTGTGTGTGTGTGTGTGTGTGTGTGTGTGTGTGTGTGTGTGTGTATATATATATATATATATATATATATTTTTTAATGATAGGGATGTAAAGTAGGTTTGTAAATGAAAAAAAAAAATATGAAACCCTTAATACAGCTGAATCCCGTTATAACGCGGTGCTCTTGGTCCACATAATGAGCACGTTATAACCAGGATCGCGAAATGGTCGGCGCAATCAGGAAGAACGGTTCTGCGAGGACTTACCCGGCATCTGCAGCTCTCTCCACTTCATCAGGCTCCGAGGTGCTTACATACGCTCTCCCAAGCTTTCAATTTGACTGACTTTTGAGCGCAGGAGGGTCACATGACCCTTCTCTGATCAATGACAGCCCAACAGTGAATACATTTTATATAATACACATGCGGGAATTGAACCCTGATCACCCATGGACTGCACTGTGCAGTAGATGTTACGTTTGTTTATAGAGTCAGATTCATCACACCAATACTGTGGTGTAGCAGCTAGAGAATTGCACCAGCATATGAAAGATCATGGGTTCAATTCCCGCATGGTGTAGGGGTGTGTGTATATATGTGTATCAGCGTGTGTCTGTTAGCAATAATGCATTGAATATTATATAAAAATAAAACCTTGGAGATGTTTTTAAATCGGGAGCCACGCTCAGACAGCATTAAAAGCGGATTCGCGCTATAGCAGATTGCGCTATAACGGGGTTGAGCTGTACTAATATTTTGACCACAGGGTAAACGGGTTGGAGTAAGCCATGCTTCTTATCTGTACCAACATTAAATACCCAAGGGTTTAAAGATTGGTACATGTCTGGAGTGTTTATATCTAGCTAGCACCAACACTGTCCTGGGTTTCCATTACTCAATGCAATATAAAAAAATGTTTTTTTTTTTTTTTTTCAACTTTAAATTTTTATTGGAAAGTACAAATACAGCCAATGTTCCACAGCCCATTATTACATTTCCAGTTTTGTTAAACACATGTAATGACGCCTCGAAGACACATCCACTTAACACTTTACAAACAAGACCAGACGAACTTGACAAGGGGACAGGGAAAGAGGTTAGGGGTGGGAGGGAGGTGGTAGGTTGCCAGGCTCTGGTGCAGTTTTTTAGATATCTCTTGTTCAACCTTTTAGGCAATAGCTAAGGGTTTTAACTGGGACAGGTTCTTCTGAGGTTTCTTTCTTTTATTTGTTTTTCCCTATTCTATGACTACATGAAGGTCTGCTAACTGTGCGTCGCTGAGTCGTGTTGTCTAATCTGCCCTTAAAGGAGAACGCACCTAGTTTAATTAGTGCAAGATTGAGGTGGCGTCCACTCCTGGGATGTCTACCTGGGTCAACCATGGATCCCAGACCTTTAGAACATTTGTGCCGGAGTCATTAACTAAACTCGTTAATTGTTCCATCCGGCAGACATGCCAAATTCTGTTTTTGATCTTAGGGATAATTGGTATCTCCTGCTGTTTCCATAATGCTGCGATCTCACATCTTGTGGCTTTAGCAAAATGCGCGATTAATTTATGCGACGCATTTGACAGACCCTGGATCCGCATGCCCAATAGGAACAGCCACGGGTCCAGGGGGATCTCCAAATCGAGAATCCGCTGAATCCAATCTCTGATTTGTTCCCAAATAGGGGCCCCCTTAGTGCAAGACCACAACATATGTTGGAGGTCAGCTGCTTCCCCACACTGTTTAGGGCAGAGAGGGGAGTAGCCTTTTACAAATTTCGCTAAGCGCGTCGGAGTGTAATACCACCTCATAAGGACTTTATATGCGTTCTCCTTTAATGTGGTGCAGATTGAGCTTTTCGCCGCCGCCTGTATAATTCTGTCCCATTCGTCGTCCTCTAAAGTCTCTCCTAGGTCTGATTCCCAGTGTCTCATGTAACTCAGTCTATTGTCAATGGGCGACTTCTGGCAGATCACTTCCCTGTACATTCTAGATGTGAGTCCCCTTGTGTCTGTATCTCTGGAACACAGCTGCTCAAAATTTGTTCGCGCCGGTCGAATTGGCGTTTTATTGTAGAAATCTCTGATCTGGAGGTACCTAAAAAATTTGTTTGGGATATTCTTAGAGGATTTAATTTGGTCAAATGTTTGTATGGTCGTTATGCCCTCCAGATCTTTTAGACGGGAGAAGCCCTTCTGAGTCCATATCAAGAAATTTTTGCTATTCAGGTCCGGAGCGAAGTCTGGGTTGCCCACTATTGGTGTCATTAATGATGTTTTGGTAGTCAAATTACATTTGAATTTCGTGGCCTCCCAAACTTATAATGAATTGACCATGGTCTGCAGCGGATTGTTCATCTTGCGTACCCCTTCTCTGGGTAGCCAGATTAAATTTCGGATTTCAATTGGTGCACAGCATCTCTTCTCCAACTCAACCCATCTCCGTAGGCTTGGGTCTGTGTGCCATTGGAAAATCTGCCCTAATTGGGCTGCTTTATAGTAGGCCTGCAAGCAAGGCACCGCTCACCCTCCGCAGGATGAATGGGACGTTTTAATATTCCTTTAGCAATTCTTGGGTTTTTCCCGTTCCAAATAAATTTCATAATTTTTGACTGGAGGGAGAGGATGTCCGCCTGCACCAAAGGGATAGGGAGACTCTGGAAAAGATATAGCATCTTTGGGAGGAGATTCATTTTCACGCTATGTATCCTCCCAATCCATGAGATGCTCCCCTTCATCCAGGTTCGGAGATCCTCCCCCAGCGTCTTTATGATCTTGGGGAAATTTGCTTTATATAAAGTTTTGTACTCCCTTGTGAGATAAACCCCTAAATATTTGATAGCGGAGGGTTGCCATTTGAACTGAAAATTGAGGTCAATCAGTTTTTCAACTTCTTTTGGTAGATTAATATTGAGGGCTTCTGATTTAGACTGATTGATCTTAAATCCCGAAATTTGGTTAAATTTGCCCAGTATGTTGAATACATTTGGGAGAGATGTGAGAGATTTGGCTATTGTGAGAATGACATCGTCCGCATATAGAGCGGCTTTGTGCATTTGGTCTCCCACAGGGATACCAGAGATATCTGGGTTATTTCTGATGTGTGCCGCCAAAGGCTCTATACATAAGGCGAACAGTAGTGGCGACAGCGGGCATCCTTGACGTGTTCCGCTTTTGATTTCAAACTGTTCTGAGGGGAAACCTTGATATCTCACTCTTGCTGTTGGGTTTTTATACAACGCCAGGATGGGCTGCAGGAGGCGTCCCTCAAAGCCAAATGCTCTCAGTGTTTCCGATAGGTAGGGCCAATCTATTCTATCGAAGGCTTTTTCAGCGTCCAGACTTAACACCATGGAGTGAATTTTTTCTTTTTGGGCCAGATCAATTAGGTCAATAATTCTCCTGGTGTTATCTGCCGCTTGTCTACCTCCGATAAACCCTACTTGATCCGTGTGAATTAACCCGGGAAGAACACTACCCACCCTGTTGGCTATAAGTTTAGAGTATATTTTGAGGTCCAAGTTAATCAGTGAAATGGGCCGGTAGCTCTTACAGTCTGCCGGGTCCTTTCCGGGTTTATGGATCACCGATATTGAGGCTTGGAGCATTTGTGCTGGGAATGAGGCCCCTGCTAAGATTTCATTGAATAACTTTAACATGTGGGGGGCTAGAATTTTTAAATATTTCTTGTAATATAAGTTCGAAAAGCCATCTGGCCCTGGGGCTTTAGCCGGTTTTAGTGCTTTGATGACCCCAGAGAGTTGCTCCATCGTGAAGTCCGACTGGAGTGCCTCCCTTTCGCATCTCTTCAAAATGGGTAAATGTGCCTCTATTAAGAAGGTCCGTAAATCCTCCTTTGTTTTCGGATTATGGGTTACCTTATCTCCATTGTATAATATTTCGTAATACTTTTTGAATTCCCCTGCTATGTTCGCTGGGATGGAGGTAAGGTCCCCATCTTGGTTTCGAATTGCGTGAATGTGATAGTTTGGAAGCTTGTTTTTTTTAGCTTATTGGCAAGTAGTGTGTCAGGCTTGTTAGCTTTTTCATAAAATTTCCGCTTGGACCAGGTCAATTCCTTCTCGGCCTGGGCGGAGAGGAGGAGGTTAAGACTAGTTTTAGTGGCTAGTATTTGAGTTAACGTGTGGGCATTCTTATTTTTTTGTGGAGGGAGGAAAGCTCTGCTAGCTGTTCCTCTAGCTTCAAAATTTTTCCCTCCCGTTCTCTTTTCCGTTTAGCGGCCAGATTCATAATGACCCCCCTGAGGGTAGCCTTATGGGCCTCCCACAGTCTGGAGTGCGTAGCCACACTCCCCTCATTCTCCTCGAAGTATTGTGTGAGCTTTTCCCCAATTTCCACCTGTAGGGCTGGGATTTTCAGCAAGATTTCGTTTAGTTTCCAGTTCGCTCTAGGTCTGTCTAGTGGGATTAGTGTGCACCGCAGCTCTATAGATGCATGGTCTGACCATGAAATATCATGGATCTCGGTGCGAGAGACCCCAGGGACCATTCTGTTGGATACAAGGAAGTAATCTATCCTGCTATATGTGTCATGTGGGTGTGAGTAGAAGGTGTATTCTCTCAGTCTCTGGTGTTGTTCCCTCCAGATGTCGAGTAGTTGGCAGTCACGTAACCCTTTTTTAATTGTTAGTATGTCAGATCTGTGTGTAATATTAGTGGATGAACATCTGTCAAGGTCCTCCCGTAGTGCCCTGTTCAAGTCTCCAGCGACAATGATATTACCTCTGGCCACTTTGTTGAGTTTCCCAAAGAAGGTAGAGAAAAAAACGGGGGCCGTCTCATTAGGGGCATATATTGTTGCTAGAGTAATTGGGAACCCTTGGATTGCACCTCTTACTATGAGGAATCTGCCCTCTTTATCTTTGAAAGTCCTATCGGGTACGAACGGTATTCTTTTATGAATTAGTATGGCCACCCCTTTTTTTTTGACTTTCGCGGAAGACAAAAAGTGTGTCGGGTAGTCCTTATCCAGGAATTTGGGGTAGTTGTCTTGAGAGAAGTGTGTTTCTTGCAGAAACAGAATTTCTGCCCCTTTACGCTTATAATCTCGGAAGGCGATTCTGCGTTTAACCGGGCTGTTAAACCCCTTAATGTTATGTGATACTAGCCTGAGTTCCTTACTCATTTAAGAGTATGAGATGACTTTGCTGCCGATATCTGTTCTTGATTGATGCACCTGGACCACAATCCCGACCTCCTCTTCTTCTCGAACTGCAATACCTCACTTCACCACCTACAGCAATACACAAGGGGGAGCACACAAGAAGGTACACCTGGGGGGACACAACAAACACTAGACAAGACAAAAGACAGTAGAATTCTCGTCGTCTCGGCGACGTCGCCTCCTTGACGAGATCACCGCCTTTGGGAAGCTGGACTCCTCTCCAACCGCCCGGAGGAAACGTGGGATGAAGTTCACTCACCCACCGCGTCCAGTCCCAAAGGACTTCACTAGGGCCCAGGAGATCCACCCTCCTCCCCCCTAGTGCGTGGCCCATGCGGATTTTTGAAGCAGGTCACTCCCCCCCACTCCTGCCTCGCTCTTCCTGAGCTTGAATGAATAAAACCTAACATATACTATGCATAACCAGAGTCTGTCCCGGCTTTGTTCACCCCTGTAGTGTATCAGGCTAATCCCTTGGTGTCATGGCCTCAGCAACCTGTGTTTCTTTGCTTCTCCAGTTCTCGTCCCCCTACTTGAGGTCTGGTCCCCGGCCACGGTGAAGCTGTCACCAAATAAAGAAACTCACCCCCGAGTGAAAGAGCGGTGATCCCCGACACCCCAACTACAGATGTCCAGTGATCAAGCAACCTGCGCTGAAACTGAATCCCTGGTGATAAAATTTGCGGCCTACCTTTCTGATGATGGCGGCCCCCGACACAAGATGGCGAAGCAGCTCTAGAAGGCGGGAATCCACAGTGAACCGCAGGAGCAGGAAGAGAGCGGTGAGCGGGAAACAGGAGCGGGCGCACGCACCTCCGCACTGGTGAGAGACGTCTTCCAAAATGGCCGCCCCCCGGATACGCATCACAGCTGTGCCCCGGAAGGAGCGGCGCCATCTTGGAGGTGGCGCGGAACCAGCTCCCACCGGCGCGACCAGATGACGTCACCAGCAAGACCAAGGACAGCCGTAAGCCCATCAAGGCGTCCAGAATGCGCCGGATGACCCGCGCAGGCCTGGATTAGTCACCTCACCGGCCCGACGCGGGCTTTTTGAATTTTGCGTCTGGGAAGAATAGAAAGACATACGGGAAGGGAATTAGTATAGCGCCGTAGCGGCAGAACCATTAAGCGAGTAAGGGCAGGGTGAGTGATAGAGAGGGAGTTAGTAAGAGGATAAAAGCAAGTAGATGAGAGGAAATAAGCCGAAGTGGAGACATTTAAGGAGACAATACTATAAGAAGGAGTAAGGAAGTAGACTTGAATTTAAAGTGGGGTAGGGATGCAGCAAGTAGTAAGGAAGTGGTAGAGGGGAGAGCAAGGAGGAGAGGAAGTAGGGAGCTAGAAAGAAAGAAGAATAAATGTGGAGAAGTGAGGAAATCAGAAAGCTATAGAAATGTGCAAGTTAGATAATGGGAGTGGTGACTGGAAGTGGAGTGAAGGGGGACGTGAAGTAGGACTTGGTAGGTTAGGTATCAAAGGAGGTAGAGAAGTGTTAGTAGGTTGGTGAAGACAGGTTGAGTGGGAAAGGAGAAGGGAAGTAAGGAGCAGGGCGACACAAGGTTAAGATAGACAGATGAGATCGCTGGGGAAGGTTGAAATCAAAAAAATGTTTTAAAGCACTTTACTACATTTGTGAAGTAAGGCTTTAACCGAACATGAAAATCAGTATTCTGAAGGAGCAAGTCACTCGCTTTTTATAAAAAATTTTTTTTTTAAAACAGGATTGAAGCAGAGGGTCTCCCCAAGCTGAACCGCATTCATTTCAACTCTGGGACCCCCCCATTTCCCATAATACTTCCCTCCAAAGGGGGTGCCAGGCTATACGATAAAGGGGGTAACCAGGCTATACAATAAAGGTTACCACTGGAACGGTGGGCCCCTGGCAGCTACCTGGCACCATAAGCCAGGGGCCTGGCATTATAACATGTGAACGTTAAAGTGTCCCCTGCCTTTCCACTTTTCATAGAAAAATGGAAAAAATGTGTGGTGCTCTGAAAAAAAGCCTCAAAATATGTAGTACAAAAATTGTAACGTTCAATAAATGTATATAATGATTCCCGAAATGAAAACCCCCTGGATAATGGATAAGGGATAGCCAATCCATAGGACACAGAACAATCATGTATTAATCACTGCTCCATTGTGATCTGACTAGTGGGCTAGGGCCCCCACGAGCACTGTAGTAAGGGGCCACACAATAAAGTGTCCCAGCATATAATGTCAGAATGGAGAATGTGCTTGTGATAAAATAACTCACAGTTAGAGTTGGTAATGTCCTTTTGGCTGTGCAGGTTTCTTCTTTCACAGTAGGGGGCGTGCTTCCGTTTTTTCTGGATGACTTGACACGAAGCAAAAGGATAAAGCAGGCACTAATACTCGGGAAAGTAAAAAAAGGTTGAATGAAATCCAGGAGAGCGTGTGCCCATAAAAAAAGACTATTTTAATGGAAACCACAAAAAAAATACAGCTACATTACGGGGTACACAGACCCCCACCAACGCAATTCGAGCCGCGTTGGTGGGGGTCTGTGTACCCCGTAATGTAGCTGTATATTTTTTGTGGTTTCCATTAAAATAGTCTTTATGGGCACACGCTCTCCTGGATTTCATTCAACCTTTTTTTACTTTCCGGGGTATTAGTGCCTGCTTTTTCCTTTTGCTTCGTTTCCACTTTTCATGTTCCCTGAGCCTAAGACTCATGAAACGTTCTATATGTAAGTTTTAGGTGAGATATTTGGGTAGAAATGCAATCATGTTGTTTGCAGGAGTTTGGGGGGGGCAAAGATATCAGTAGTCTCCTAATTCTCCCTGGCGTGCAGGCATGATTTGCCGGTACGTGGGTTGAATTACACCAGGGCTGCCCAGTGACTCCTGATTTTCAAGCCCAGATATCCCAGTCCTATTTCCCTTACAGCTATGAGTCTGCCCAAGTTATCCTATGTATTAAAGTATGTTTTATTTCATTTGTGTGTAGCGGTCATGTAAAATGGCTACAGTCATCTCTCCTGCTGACAGTAAGGCCTGGTAAGTTGTGGGCATGCCAGCAGTAATTATGGAGGTTTGCCCTCACACCCTGGTGGGGTGCCCTGTGTATGGATGGGAGTGGTCACATGCTCTGATTCCATGGTTAGTGATGTCAGAGGTATGTCAGCTTCCAGAGTGTACATAAGGCACAGCACTGTGTCTAATAGTTAGTTCTATCTGAGTCCTGAGTTCTGTAGGAGTTCTGAATAGTCTGCGAGAGTTATGTTATAGTAGCTGAACAGGAAGACTGTGTCCAGGGACCTGGCACAGGGTAAAGACATCCCGGCTGGGATAGGGAATCCCTATTAAAGGAGAATTACACCTTTCAAAGGGAAGCACTGAGGGACAATGAGTGGCTAGAGAAACTACTGCGAGGGGCAGTTAGCCCACCTCAACCAATAAAGATGCTCTTAATCACAAACCCTCTCGTGTACATGTGTGGAGTGAATGTACAGAGAGGAGCACCACAGAGGAGTTCCTCGTCAGGACCATCCCCAAGTGACCGAAGGGACCCTGATGAGGTGGAGGCGCTGCACTGGAACTAGGTAGGACTCCGCACACTACCTCAGCTGCCTGTCTGGACGGGTCCTCCCCACACACCATCATGCGGGAGACTCAGGAGTCCTGTTGCCAACAGGTGCACCACCAGACACTATCACACTGTAATGGGGACCGGTTAGACCACAGGGGCCAATGTGAGATTGGGTGGGTCAGGCCGGGCCAGAAATACTGTTACATTTGGAGGCGAGCTGCTGAGATCAGATCTGTCAACAGGACAGGCTCTAGCTAGGCACACTGGGAAACAGGGAGAGCGTCTGCTGCCACTCTGTGCTGCGTAGGGACGGACCTAGGGGTGGTCAGGGGCTGCCAGGGTATTGTCAGTTCGCAGGGACGACCTAGGGGCCTGAAAGGAGTGAGGGGTCTGGAGCCAGGCTATAGCTGACCGAGTCACTTTGAGGTAGTGCTAGTTGGTAGGACGCCAGAAGGGATAGCCTGTTAACGTGGTCAGGAATCCTGGAGAGGGTCTGCGCTAGGCTGACCAAGAGAGGTAGACGCCCCAAGTACTGCATGGCAGAGCCAGAGTACTCTAGCCCATTCCAGACACTTACCATAGGGAGCACACACTGGGAGGAAGGAGTTACAGCAGACACTGAGAGAGTGAGCCTAGCCTGAGGTAGTGCAACATGAGTCCAGCCTAGATCAGGTACACATGTGGTGGTGCATCTGAGCAATCTTTATTGTACTGGTGTGGTGGCTGCCCCGCAGAGCGGAGCCCCATGTACGATAATTGGTACGAGAGCGTGACAATCCAAGGAATGGAGGATCCGCGTGGTGCGGAGAGCCCAAAATGGCGACCAGAGGCTGATGGGGAAGGCACCCGTGGCGTGCGCCCCACTGAAGAGCAAACTGTCGCTGAGCTGTCTTTAACTAATCTGCTCTGGAGTGGAGCGAAGGCCGTGGCTGCCCCGTTTTTGTCCTGTCTGGGACACCGAGGGGCCACCCTTGAAGAGTGTGAGGACATTGTGATAACTGGGGGGGAACCCAGCGAGAAGATCAAACAAACTGACATTTCGGGCTTAAAAGCCACCCAAAATGGCGGTTCCCGCTTGCTAGGGAGACCGCATGGGCCAGTCGCAGAGAAAATGGCTGATACAGAACTTGCAAAAAGCTGGCCGGGAATGGCGCGAACAGCAGAGCCCCACCCTGATGGGGGGTATGGCGCGAAAGCTACGGCTGCGCCTTCATGGACAGTGACTCACTCGGCCCCTGTGCTGAGTCAACCGCTTAGTCTATGGGACCCTCCCCTGATTTCCACCAGGGGGAGTGACTTTCAATTATGGCCTGTGGGAATGCACCCACTGGGCCCAGGGACTGATATCCAGACGGCGCCACTACAAGAAGTAGTTCCGGCCGCAGAGGTAACGTGCAAAAAGGAGGGATATTTTGCACGAAAAGCAGCTGCCAGGAGAAGGCGGGAACTAGCCGCGGCCCAAGAATCCCACTCTGATGAGGAAATTGGCGCGAAAACGCAGACCGCGCCCACCAGGACTGAGAAAGGCGCGGCCTTAATTAAGGGGCATGCTATTCCCCTGTGGGATCCGCCCATAATTGCAACCCCTGGGGGCGGGTTCCAGCTATGCCAGCGGAAGGAGGAGCCGAAGCACGAAGTGGCTGGCCCAGAAGCTTCTACCGGTCAGTTGCGAGGAACCACTGACCTGGAGAGACCCATACTGAAAGTGGTCCCTACCAAAAGAATGGCCTGCTCCTCCACTGTGGGAACTATGGTATCCACCCAGCCTTACTCGGTACCCGGCGGGGTACTGGTAGTCAGGGTGGCTAACACCGAGACGGTGGTCGGGCTCTGCCTACAATGCGGGCTGCCCGGAGGCATTGTTAACACGGCGGCACGCTGCCCACAATGCGGGACACTATACTTATGGCCAATGCCGACGTTCATTCCGATCCAATCTGCTGACCCCCCGGGGGATACGGCTAGGCGCTCCGCCGAGTCCCCTGGTGCACTGTGGATCAATCGTGCAAGTCCCGGAGAAAGGGGACTGGAGTCGATTAAATCGGCTGGGTCAGCAGCAACCGAGACGGTCGGGTCACTCCCCGACCGCACTGAGAAAAGACTATCACCCCGATCGGTGACCCCTAAGTCGGGGAAGGCAGAATACTCGGATGAGGATCTCCGCGAGCTAGCGGAGGTGAAATCGAGGCCCAGGACAGAACCGGGGAGGACGACACCCCGTAGTGTGAGTAGCAGCCTGGAAAGCAGGGCGTCCCCCGCAGATCGGCGAGCCGAGAGACGGAGTCCCTCCGCCTCAGGACATGGTGGCGACGGGCGAGAGACGCCTACACCCCTGCGGAATGGTAAGAGAAAGCCACTCACTTACCTTGCTCCGGTAGACGGTGTAGCGGAAACAAGGCCGTGCCAGGCCCAAGACGCACGTGCGGAGGAGATACCACTTCCGGTGGAGACGACGGCGGAGCTTCCGGATGTCGTCATCGAGGAAGAGATCCCGCATGGGGGTCCCACCCAAGATGGCGGCACTTCCGGTTCCGGTGAGGACATCATTTCCGGTGGCGACGGCGGAACAGACGGGAAAGATGCAGCAACGCTTCGGCGATCGGGTGAATGTCCCCGATCACCTCAAGGGCCCAAGAGCTGGATGGGAGACCCGCAGACGGATGAGGGTGAGCTATCCTCCTTGGAGCAGTCCATGGACAGCCGGGAACGGGTCATAGTCCCGTGGCGTATCCCATCTTGCCCCTACGCCCAACCCCACGCCCTAGGTAAAACCCCTGCCCCCATCACATGTTCCCCGGGGTCCCCGCCTAGTCTGGAACTTGTGGACATACCTTTGGGGGGGGAGGAGAGACGGACTGGGGAACGACAGCGCAGTTGCGCTACGGAGGGCATTTCTCGGGGAGGGGGAGAATTAGGAAAGGCCACGGTAGGCCGGTGGTTGCCCCCTGTGACCAATAAAACAGAGGACAAGGCCCTGGGATCCTTACCACGGTCAGCACGGACATCGGGGGTATTCTCATGGGGGGATGCGAAAGAGAGTGACTCAGGGGATTCACATAGGTTCAAGGAACACCGTTGGTGGGCCCCCCTCTTTGAAGGTTATGTGGCCTGGATGGATCGTACGCGATTCCTTATTAGAAGGGAGGATGTAGTTGACTTTTGGTGGGCCAAGGGAGAATTCACCCCTGAACAGCGAGACAGAGAGCTGCAGGAACGGTGGTATAAGATTGAGCACAGGGAGATAGAGCCCATGGGTCCCGATACACTGTCAGACCCTGTGGATCCTGACGAACCCCTGTCATGGGTGCTACCTGGGAGGGCAGGTAGGGCTGACCTAATTAGGATCAGTAGAGCATAACGGGCAATAATGGCTCGATACAAGTCTTCCCACGGGTTGGAGTACCCTTATGTCCCTGAACCCCTCATGGAGGAGATAGAAGAGAACAGGGAAAGGTGGCTTAGGGAAACCATCGAGATGTACCTAGTCAATAAGGGGAGTGACGTTACTGGAAGGAGGGCAGAGGACAGAATAGATCACCTGATGCGAGTGTGGAGTATAGGGAGGAATATACACAAACACAGGGTGACCTATAGGCCCGAGAGGGGACTGCCTAGGCACTATCATGTCACGGTCCTGGACATGGGTGGTAGAGAGGTTAAGAAACCTGACCTGAGCCACTATTATTAGGGGGTACTAAGGCATTTTGCGGGCTCGTGGCTGCTGGTCGGGGCGGGCTTGGCGAGATGTCACTGTGGTCATTTTTTTTTGTATAATGGACAATCTGTGAGGTTAACAATTATGTGTTATGTGTTACAGTGCTTCCTGGAAGAAGGCATTTAAATTTAGGTCCCAGCGAGGACGATGGGATTCACCAGGGGGAGAATGTAGCGGTCATGTAAAATGGCTACAGTAATCTCTCCTGCTGACAGTAAGGCCTGGTAAGTTGTGGGCATGCCAGCAGTAATTATGGAGGTTTGCCCGCACACCCTGTGGTGGGGTGCCCTGTGTATGGATGGGAGTGGTCACATGCTCTGATTCCATGGTTAGTGATGTCAGAGGTGTGTCAGCTTCCAGAGTGTACATAAGGCACAGCACTGTGTCTAATAGTTAGTTCTATCTGAGTCCTGAGTTCTGTAGGAGTTCTGAATAGTCTGCGAGAGTTATGTTATAGTAGCTGAACAGGAAGACTGTGTCCAGGGACCTGGCACAGGGTAAAGACATCCCGGCTGGGATAGGGAATCCCTATTAAAGGAGAATTACACCTTTCAAAGGGAAGCACTGAGGGACAATGAGTGGCTAGAGAAACTACTGCGAGGGGCAGTTAGCCCACCTCAACCAATAAAGATGCTCTTAATCACAAACCCTCTCGTGTACATGTGTGGAGTGAATGTACAGAGAGGAGCACCACAGAGGAGTTCCTCGTCAGGACCATCCCCAAGTGACCGAAGGGACCCTGATGAGGTGGAGGCGCTGCACTGGAACTAGGTAGGACTCCGCACACTACCTCAGCTGCCTGTCTGGACGGGTCCTCCCCACACACCATCATGCGGGAGACTCAGGAGTCCTGTTGCCAACAGGTGCACCACCAGACACTATCACACTGTAATGGGGACCGGTTAGACCACAGGGGCCAATGTGAGATTGGGTGGGTCAGGCCGGGCCAGAAATACCGTTACATGTGCTTTTACTATAAATGTCTATTCAGCCAGCTCAGGCATCCATATAGGTGCCGGGAAGTCTGCATAGACATCGGAGAGGAGAAGGGATGTTGAGAGGTGTCGGGGTGTGAAGTGGCCAGGGCAGGGCTTAGTACTGGGTCCGGAGAACAGAGACCCCCTGCGGGGAGGACACTCTGATCTGCCAGACTCAGTGGAGTCTGCCCAGTAGGTGACAAGGGGTTGACTAGGGGAAGCAGCAAAATGTCGGCGCGTTTTCCCATTGGTCAATCCGTATGTCCCGCCCACGGGTCATCCCAAGCCGGCTTAGCCCGTCCCCTCCTCTGGCGTCAGTCAAAGGACGAGCCCCTATTCTTATCGGTTGGCGGCAGGGTTTCCCATGCTCCAATTGGTCGCTCCTTCCTCCATGCTGAACATAGAACAGTGGAGGGTATGTAAGGAGAAAACCCCAGTCAGAGAACCAGACGATCTACTGACTTGTGTCGATGAAGCTAGGGCGGACTTTTCAAAGTTGCTGTCACGAATACCAGAGCAACCGGCTTCGTTTTGAAGCTAGGAAAAGTCTGCCCTGCAGAGACTAAGTCAGACGTGAAGTTCAAGTTCTCATTTGGAACGTAGCGGTCGCGGCTAGGAACTGAAGCCAAAAAGAGGACCAGAAAGCCCGGGTGTATATCCCGGTCAGGTTAAGCGTACCGAAGCATTCGCCCTGCACCTAGTAGAGCCTAGATTTCACCCCCAGCAAGTGTGCTTTTAGCTGTATTTTGTGTATTCATTGTGTTGTACGCGGGTTTACCCGAATAAACTGCATTTTGTTCTTACCACCTTGTTTGCCTAGCGAATGATCCCGGTAAAAATAAGTGTAAAATCTCCTGGTCTCCCGTGAGAGACATTAGGGAAGGCCTAGTGATGTCACGGCCACGCCTCCCCGTCACGAGCGATCTAAAGTCCACAGATCACTCAGGCGACAGGCGCGCACAACGCCATGTGCTCTGTCGCACACGCACTATATCACACAGCAGAAGCCAATGCAAATTATCGACTATGGGGACATACTGTAGTACATGGCACAGCACCCCAAACCCACCTTAGCAACCTTGATACCCTCTACAATTCAATATGTCGCTTTGTCCTCCAATGCAACGACAACACACATCACTGCGAAATGCTCAAAGAACTAGATTGGTCATCACTAGAGTCTAGGCGCAAAGTTCATCTTTCCTGTCTTGCCTTCAAATACTTTCTAGGCAAGCTACCCACCTATCTGAACAAGCTCCTCACCCCTACCACGTGTAGCACTTATCATCTGAGATCAGACTCCAACAGACTGCTCATGGTCCTAAGGTTCAACAAAGTATCCGTCCGCTCCTCCTCATAGGCCTTCATTATACCACCGGCGGCGGGACACGCACGCTACCCGCCGCTTCGGGTATAATCACGGCCTTACCGTGCACCCCAAAACTGGAACAACCTACCAGAGACTCTTGCAGATGCCACCAGTCTAAGTGCTTTCAAAACGAAGGCTGTCTCACATTTTAATCTGGTCTGTAACGGTTACATGCGCCTATAATATATATATTATCTCTAACTGTGCATGCAATGTCTTGTATATAATGTATACCATGTTCACTTAATGTAACTATGGATTTGTAACCATGTATCTGTCATCATAACTCTGTGCCCAGGACATACATTGAGAGTTACCTCATTTTCAAGTATTGCTTCCTTCCTGGTAAAACATTTTATAAATAAATAAAATATCCGAGGCCTAAGGAGCGAACACATGATTAGGAAATGCAGGAGGGGGGCGCAGGACCCTCCAGGACTGAATGGGTGAAAATCCCTCAGCTGCCCCAGGGACATCAACTTTAGGATTTCCTGTACAAGTGTACAGGCATACCCCGGTTTAAGGACACTCACTTTAAGTACACTCGCGAGTAAGGACATATCACCCAATAGGCAAACGCCAGCTCGCGCATGCGCCTGTCAGCACGTCCTGAACAGCAATACCGGCTCCCTACCTGTACCAAAGCTGTGCGCAAGCGGGGAGACTATAGAGACTGCTACACATGCGTTATTTACATCAGTTATGCGCGTATATGATGATTGCAGTACAGTACATGCATCGATAAGTGGGGAAAAGGGAGTGCTTCACTTTAAGTACATTTTCACTTTACATACATGCTCCGGTCCCATTGTGTACGTGAATGCGGGGTATGCCTGTACCACCTGATAAGATTACACAAATAATGCAATAAATTGCACCCATTTAAGAAATATAGCGCTGTGCCATTTGTTCAAATAGAGCTGCGTTAACGTTCTGCCACTGTTAACCTGCATTAATAGATGCGACCAAATCTGTACATCATTTTCTTTTACACTACATTAAGGTGAGACTATAATTACACGTTTATAATGTGAGGTCTATGAGCTGAAAGCGCAGCTTAGTGCAGGGGTGAGCAAACTTTTTATGCCGAGCCCCCCTTTTCATCCATAAAATTTCTCGGGCCCCCCCTGGCTGACGTAATCAAAATCACATGAAAAAAAAAAAAACCTTTATTAAACGGTATACAATATAAATCCAAATATGTCTATAAATACTTACATATTTCAACAGCTCGCGCTTGCAAAATTAGGCTGCGTCCACGCTGCCGCTGAGAGCGGTGACATCACCAACTCTCCAAGCCTGAGCGCAGGGTGTCCTGCATCATTTTGCAAGCGTGGATCGGGGCTATTTGTGTGTGTGTGTGTGTGGCTGTGTGTGTGCATTGACTTCTGCTGAGCGCACTTCAAAGTCAATTTTGTTTGTCTCCCCAAGCGCTGAGCTTGGGAGAGCGTACGTGCACAAAGGCAATACTCTTGGGGGGCATTCATCCACCTCTTTGCTACCTCCCTTCCATCTCCCCCCCCTTTTTGTTTCTACCTTATTTATTTTTTCCGTTTTCAATGTTTTCACTTTTTTTTATTATTTCTGTACATTCATAGTGTGATTGATATAGTGGCAGCCGACCCTTTCCCTCGCAGAGGATCGCAGCGAAGCAGGTTGCCAGCGGAGGAGAGCAGGAACACAGCGCTATTGCAGGGCAGACACCGGGAGGGGCGTTTGACTTCACCGTGCTCGGGCGTGCTCCTCCCCGTACCTCCGAAGCCCCTGCGCGCGTGCGCACACACCATCACGAGGCCGCCACCTGCACTATCTTGTTCAGCCACCCGCACACATCTTCGGCTGCCCGCCTGTGCACATCTTATTGGCCGCCCCTCGCGTACAGCTTTTTCGTCCTCCCGCGCAAAGCGTCTGCCGGCCCGCGCACCCAGATTTCGCCGCACGTCGCCTGCGCCCCCCTAAATCTTGCACCTTATTGCCCCCCCCCAGTTTGCGCACCACTGCATTACAACACACACTCTCTCTCTCTCAATCAATCACCACATACACACACACACCACATACACACACACACAATCCCCCCCCCCCACACACACACACACACACTCACTCCCCCCCCCACACACACACACACACAATCCCCACACACACACACTCAATCCCCCCACACACACACTCAATCCCCCCACACACACACTCAATCCCCCACCCACACACACACACAATCCCCCCCCCATACACACACACAAAATCCCCCCCACACACAAACACACTCAATCCCCCCCCATACACAATCCCCCCCCACACACACTCAATCCCCCCCGCACACACTTAATCCCCCCCACACACACACACTCAATCCCCCCCATACACTCAATCCCCCCCCCCACACACTCTCAATCCCCCCCCCACACTCAATCCCCCCACGCACACACTCAATCCCCCCCCACACACACACACAATCCCCCCCCCACACACACACACAATCCCCCCCACACACATACACACTCAATCCCCCCCACACACACACACTCAATCCCCGCCCCCACACTCAATCCCCCCCACACACACTCAATCCCCCCCCCCACACACACACACACACTCAATTCCCCCCCACACACACACTCAATCCCCCCCCACACACACACACACTCAATCCCCCCCACACACACACAATCCCCCCCCACACACACTCACTCAATCCCCCCCCACACACACTCAACCCCCCCCCCCCACACACTCAATCCCCCCCCCCCCACACACTCAATCCCCCCCCACACACACTCAATCCCCCCCCCATACCTTGTGACCTTGAGCAAGTCACGTTATCTCCCTGTGCCGCAGGCACCAAATAATAGATGTATGTGTAGGGATGTGGTAGGAGCCTCATATGTGTGTTCAGTTGGTGTTTTGACTGTTCAGGAGAGTCATGTGGAGGTCTGCGCTGATGCAATAGCTGTGAGTCTGTGCAGCTCAAGGCAGAGAAGCTCCGCTGAGGAACTACAACTCCCATGAGCTCCTGGGCAGTCACCTGACTTGAGCAGCCAATCGGAAGGCTAGAATTACGGGAGGAGGAAAGGGAAGCGTGGGGGAGAGGCTAGTCAGAGGGGATCTGGAAGGTAACGGAGGAGGGTGTATGCGTGCAGGGGGTCCGTGACCCGCCTGCATAGGCTAGCTTTACCCCGCAGGCCCTTAGGAGAAACCCCTGAGTCACAGTGTGCTGCTGTGCTGCTGGGACGCCCATAGTGCTAGCGATCAGTCACCTTACTGTGTACACAGTTAGGGACAAGCGTGCGGAGCAGGTTTGCTGGTGAGCTGCTTGGGACCAGACAGCTGCACTGCGGACATCCCAGACAAGCAAGGATTCGGCTGATCCTTTTCCAAGTATTACCGGTCACCGCCGTGACCGGAAGGTAGTAGATACGTCAAGTGCACCAACACCGGTCAACAGGCGCTGATCCCGCCTTAGGCGTAACTATAGGGAGACACTAGCGAGTACACACCGCTATCGTACTATTACACGGACACGGTGTGTGGGGCACGCGGTGACGGGATAGAGACACTCATAAGAGCGTGGCTGAGCCACTATTGTACAGGACAATATTCCCTAGGGGTGTGGCCGAGCCACTGATGTTAGAAGGACATTATCCGTTAGCGGTGTTAGGGTATGATAGAGTATAAGTATAGTGTTATAAGATAAGTGTATGCATATTGGGTTATTGCCACGGTTCATATAGAGTATAAGTTTATTATTGCACATAGTAAAGTTGGTTGCACGCATTGTATCGGTGTGTTTCTTGCCCAGGGGAATCTTACATGACGGTGATCCTGGGTAAGTGGAGGCGCTGCGCTAATAAGTGTTACCCCAGGCTCCCAGCTAGCGGAGGCTCAGATCTCCTGGAGCCGCAGGTGCGCGCAGTTACCCGAAGTCGCTTAGAGTGTCAGAAAAAGGGCTACAAATGTCTTTTTTTATATAGCGCCATTAAATGTACATAGCGCTTCCCAGCAGTAATACATGTGACAATCATATAAATTACAAATAACAGGTCATGGGAATAAGTGCTTCAGACATAGATTGTAAGCTCTATGGGGTAGCGGCTCGCGCCTGCAAACATTCTATGTACAGCACTGCATACACTGGCGGTGGAAACATTACTACTGTTTTATATCAGACCTGACTGCTGATATAAACAGCAGTTGCGATTCATAGAAAACCAGTGTGATCTGCCTGGCTTCTATCTAGGTGACGCTAGAGGGTGAGAGGCTGGTGTTGCTGTTTAGGGGGCGGGAGAAGAAATCATGGCGCCCTCCTCCCGTGTGAGGCAGGACAGTGATAGCCACGCGCGGACCCCCCGGTTACCTGGCTGCAGGCAGGGCTTGCGGACCCCCCGGTTACCTGGCTGCAGGCAGGGCTTGCGGACCCCCCGGTTACCTGGCTGCTGGCAGGGCTTGCGGACCCCCCCGGTTACCTGGCTGCAGGCAGGGCTTGCGGACCCCCCAAATACGTGGCTGAAGGCAGGGCTTGCGGACCCCCGGTTACCTGGCTGCTGGCAGGGCTTGCGGACCCCCCGGTTACCTGGCTGCAGGCAGGTCTTGCGGACCCCCCCGATTACGTGGCTGCAGGCAGGGCTTGCTGACCCCCCGGTTACCTGGCTGCAGGCAGGGCTTGCGGACCCCCCAGTTACGTGGCTGCAGGCAGGGCTTGCGGACCCCCCGGTTACCTGGCTGCAGGCAGGGCTTGCGGACCCCCCGGTTACCTGGCTGCAGGCAGGGCTTGCGGACCCCCGGTTACCTGGCTGCAGGCAAGGCTTGCGGACCCCCCCCGGTTACCTGGCTGCAGGCAGGGCTTGCTGACCCCCCCGGTTACCTGGCTGCAGGCAGGGCTTGCGGACCCCCCCGGTTACCTGGCTGCAGGCAGGGCTTGCGGACCCCCGGTTACCTGGCTGCAGGCAGGGCTTGCGGACCCCCCCCCCGGTTACCTGGTTTAGGCAGGGCTTGCTGACCCCCCCGGTTACCTGGCTGCAGGCAGGGCTTGCTGACCCCCCGGTTACCTGGCTGCAGGCAGGGCTTGCGGACCCCCCGGTTACCGGGCTGCAGGCAGGGCTTGCGGACCCCTCGGTTACCGGGCTGCAGGCAGGGCTTGCGGACCCCCTGGTTACCTGGCTGCAGGCAGGGCTTGCGGACCCCCCCGGTTACCTGGCTGCAGGCAGGGCGTGCGGACCCCCCGGTTACCTGGCTGCAGGCAGGGCTTGCCCTTGGGCACCCGGTCGGCCCCGCACACGGTGAAGGTGTGAGTGTCGTCGCTCAGCCGCACGGTGACGCCGCGCTCGGGCCGTACGTGCAGCACCCGGCCCTGCATCCACACCAGGCCCACCTCCAGCCCGCCGGCTCCTTTCTCCAGCCAGAAGGAACCGGGCCGCCGCCGCACGCATTCCCTCAGCCGCCCCGCTAACATCTTCACCGGCGGGGAGGTAACCTGGAAGCCGGGCCGCGCTGCAGGCCGATCTCCGGCGGCCGCCATGGTCGCCATGGAGACAGCAAAACTGGCGCGCCTTTTCTGACATTGACAGGGGACCAATCGCGGCTCCTGTACGAGAGCAGCAACCAATCATAGGAGAGGGGGGCTGGGCTGGTGACCCTGCATTAACCCCTTCCAGGCTGTTAGTGTGACAACCCTCTATAAAGACGTGTCTCTGTGTAATAAACCAATGTCAGAACAATACATGGCGCGCCTGTGTTTGTGTTTATTAAGCAGCAGTGTCACATATTCCAACATCTTTTTATAAATGTCAGGGGTCAAGTCTGCACTATGTCTGACCCCCATACAGGGGAAAGTGGTTCTTGGGTGAGCCATACTCCAGCTAACAGTAAACAATAATAATAATGACAACAACAAATATAATAAAGTTAATCTTATACTATATTAGTGAAAGCACTGTATGTTTGCCTGCCTGGATGTCCGGTGTCCCTAGGGGAAATCTCATTGGTCCCTTGGGTCGCCCGCCCCCGCTCACCTCTCATTGGCCTGAGGCGGAGTGACGGCCCACACACACACACACACACAAAACAGCAGCTCTATACACACACACACACACACACACACACACACACACACAACAGCTCTATACACACACACACACACACACACACACACACAACAGCTCTATACACACACACACACACACACAACACAGCAGCTCTATACACACACACACACACACACAACACAGCAGCTCTATACACACACACACACACAACACAGCAGCTCTATACACACACACACACACACACAACACAGCAGCTCTATACACACACACACACACACACAACACAGCAGCTCTATACACACACACACACACACACACAACACAGCAGCTCTATACACACACACACACACACACACAACACAGCAGCTCTATACACACACACACACACACAACACAGCAGCTCTATACACACACACACACACAACACAGCAGCTCTATACACACACACACACACAACACAGCAGCTCTATACACACACACACACACACAACACAGCAGCTCTATACACACACACACACACAACACAGCAGCTCTATACACACACACACACACAACACAGCAGCTCTATACACACACACACACACAACACAGCAGCTCTATACACACACACACACACACACACAACACAGCAGCTCTATACACACACACACACACACAACACAGCAGCTCTATACACACACACACACACACACACACAACACAGCAGCTCTATACACACACACACACACACAACACAGCAGCTCTATACACACACACACACACACAACACAGCAGCTCTATACACACACACACACACAACACAGCAGCTCTATACACACACACACACACAACACAGCAGCTCTATACACACACACACACACACACAACACAGCAGCTCTATACACACACACACACACACACACAACACAGCAGCTCTATACACACACACACACAACACAGCATCTCTATACACACACACACACACACACAACACAGCAGCTCTATACACACACACACACCCTC
Organism: Ascaphus truei; assembly: GCF_040206685.1. NCBI lineage: Eukaryota > Metazoa > Chordata > Amphibia > Anura > Ascaphidae > Ascaphus > Ascaphus truei. Next base: position 115,176 of record NW_027457165.1, on the reverse strand, counting down.
TGTCCGCCCCCCTCCCCCCCCCCTCACGTGCGCCATCCTGCACTGGCTCCGGACGGGAAGCGCGGCCCCTCCTACCCCAGCCGCTCCCTTACCTCCCCGGCGCTACCACCCGCTCAGGTAAGTCACTGTGCGTCCCGCCTCAGCCTCAGGCCCACTGCGCGTCCCGCCTCAGCCTCAGGCCCACTGCGCGTCCCGCCTCAGCCTCAGGCCCACTGCGCGTCCCGCCTCAGCCTCAGGCCCACTGCGCGTCCCGCCTCAGCCTCAGGCCCACTGCGCGTCCCGCCTCAGCCTCAGGCCCACACAGGGCGCTTCCTACCGCCGCTCAGCCAGACGCCACATCGAGCGGGCGCCGGGGGGGGGGGGGGGAGCGTGAGTCTTAGGCCCACACAGGGCGCTTCCTGCAGCCGCCTGCACGCCTCACTCAGCAGGACGGCACATCGGGGGACCAAGCGGCCGCCGGGGGGGGGGAGCGCGAGTCACAGGGAACGGGGGGGGGGAGTCACGGGGAACGGGGGGGGGGGGGGGAAATGCCCATACATAAATTATGACAATACATATGCCCACCGCTCTCCACCCCCCCCACTCCCCTTTCCCCCCCCCCCACTCCCCTTCCCCCCCCCCCGCTCCCCTTTCTCCCCCCCGCTCCCCTTTCTCCCCCCCCGCTCCCCTTTCTCCCCCCCCCCCGCTCCCCTTTCTCCCCCCCGCTCCCCTTTCTCCCCCCCGCTCCCCTTTCTCCCCCCCCGCTCCCCTTTCTCCCCCCCCGCTCCCCTTTCTCCCCCCCCGCTCCCCTTTCTCCCCCCCCGCTCCCCTTTCTCCCCCCCGCTCCCCTTTCTCCCCCCCCCGCTCCCCTTTCTCCCCCCCCCCGCTCCCCTTTCTCCCCCCCCCCGCTCCCCTTTCTCCCCCCCGCTCCCCTTTCTCCCCCCCCGCTCCCCTTTCTCCCCCCCCCCGCTCCCCTTTCTCCCCCCCCCGCTCCCTTTTCTCCCCCCCCGCTCCCCTTTCTCCCCCCCCCCCGCTCCCCTTTCTCCCCCCCCGCTCCCCTTTCTCCCCCCCCCCGCTCCCCTTTCTTCTCCCCCCCCCGCTCCCCTTTTCTCCCCCCCGCTCCCCTTTCTCCCCCCCCCGCTCCCCTTTCTCCCCCCCCCCGCTCCCCTTTCTCCCCCCCCCCCGCTCCCCTTTCTCCCCCCCCCGCTCCCCTTTCTCCCCCCCCCGAAACCTTTACAACAAATACTCACCTATTGTTCCACGAGTTATAAATAATACTACCTATTACGCATTTACATCCCGGGCAACGCCGGGTCTCTCAGCTAGTTTATTAATAAAACAAGAAATAACCGAGGGGATCCAACCCCACCTCAGTACATATGCGTCACAGATCCGGGTTCGGTTACAATGAACACAAACCACATGAATAATCAAATATAACTAAATGAAACTAAATCTATAAACAACATGACAAACGGTATATAAAATAATAAAAAGGAAGACAGTGTTCAATAAAACGGGATAAAGGAATCCTGGATTGGCTAAAAATATAGCTAAACAGCTGCCTGAGGCTGACAGGGGGAGACGGAGATTTACACTGAAGCCCAGAGCGGGTTCCGCGGCGAACGTATTGGGATCCGGACCGCGCCACCGCAGAGATGTTACCACCGCCCGACCTCCCTGCAAACGCCATCTCGGCCTGTCAGAATACGCGCAGAGTGACCTGTCGTGACACGTCGGTTTATGTGTCTTTTTCAGTACAAAAACTTGTGATCAAACTTACCAGAGTGCTGTCTCCTGATCTCGTGCTTCAAACGGAATCGTGTGGTTTATTATTGCTTTATGGGACAAGCACCCAATTTTTTCTACATGCAACTGGAGTGCCGGCTGCTTCTGTGGAATATATATATATATAATTATATATATGCCAGGCCAGGACGCAAGATGCAAAACCTGCGCAATACTCTACACAGCGGACACAATACAAATACCACACAGGAATCGGGAATACAAAATCAGAGGAAGGTTCACCTGTTCCTCCAGCAATGTCGTGTTCCTCATCATGTGCATGAAATGTCCAGGGGGCTGCTACTACATAGGTGAGACGGGGCAGGGGCTAAACAAGAGAATGAACCTGCATCGCACAGCATCACACGCGGAACAAGAGACAGTCCTGTCGGCGAACATTTCTCTGACTCTGTCCATAAGATGGACGATCTGGGGGTTGCCATACTCAAAGTTAATCTTAAAACACCGAAATAGAGATGGTTGCACGAATAGAAATATATGCAACTGTTCGGGACACTTAGCGGTGGCCTAAACAGAGATCGAAATTTTATGAGTCATTACTGACACAAGTGAACTCTCTTCCCATGAGCGCTAAAGGCCATGTCTGTACATACTGTGCTATATGTATGCACACACAGCTGTCTCTTACACATACAAATACTCCTTGTTTTTCCATCCCTATACACCAATAGGGACCACATAGTATCTACACACACTTTTAGTTTTGCTACAATCTCTCACATTTCCACACCTACCCACACAATTTATATTAACTCCCACTCCACACACACACCTTTTGTAAAGCACTGTATAAACTGTGGGCTCTCCATTCATTTATATTCACACAGATACACACACACACACACACACACACACACACACACTCTTACATCACTAACTTTCAGGAACCATTTAACACCTCTAGCCATAAATCACATTCACACAAGGGGGGGGGGAGAAGAGACAAGCACAGATAACATTCCAAGAGACACTGTTTTTAAGTATACCCTTTGCTTGCTTCATTCATTGTAACACCGCCAGAAGAAGAGATCAGCGTATCTCGAAAGCTCGCACAAATAAAAGCATTTGGTTAGCCACAGAACGGTATAGTCTATTTATTTTTTGATTATCTTATACTATATTAGTGAAAGCACTGTATGTTTGCCTGCCTGGATGTCCGGTGTCCCTAGGGGAAATCTCATTGGTCCCTTGGGTCGCCCGCCCCCGCACACCTCTCATTGGCCTGAGGCGGAGTGACGGCCCACACACACACACACACACACACACAACACAGCAGCTCTATACACACACACACACACACACAACACAGCAGCTCTATACACACACACACACACACACACACAACACAGCAGCTCTATACACACACACACACACAACACAGCAGCTCTATACACACACACACACACAACACAGCAGCTCTATACACACACACACACAACACAGCAGCTCTATACACACACACACACACACACAACACAGCAGCTCTATACACACACACACACAACACAGCAGCTCTATACACACACACACACAACACAGCAGCTCTATACACACACACACACACACACACAACACAGCAGCTCTATACACACACACACAACACAGCAGCTCTATACACACACACACACACACACACACAACACAGCAGCTCTATACACACACACACACAACACAGCAGCTCTATACACACACACACACACACACACAACACAGCAGCTCTATACACACACACACACCCTCTGTCCGCCCCCCTCCCCCCCCCCCTCACGTGCGCCATCCTGCACTGGCTCCGGACGGGAAGCGCGGCCCTCCTACCCCAGCCGCTCCCTTACCTCCCCGGCGCTACCACCCGCTCAGGTAAGTCAGAAAAATTGATAAAAGAGGAGGGGGACTCACATCTACCAAACATGTATTCCGTGAGGCAAAGAACAGCAAAAGTAATCACCAGCACAAGCAGCTCTGATCCAAGCATGCACATATACCTCTACACACAAGCAGCTCTGATCCAAGCATGCACATATACCTCTACACACACAAGCAGCTCTGATCCAAGCATGCACATATACCTCTACACACAAGCAGCTCTGATCCAAGCATGCACATATACCTCTCCACACAAGCAGCTCTGATCCAAGCATGCACATATACCTCTACACACAAGCAGCTCTGATCCAAGCATGCACATATACCTCTACACACAAGCAGCTCTGATCCAAGCATGCACATATACCTCTACACACAAGCAGCTCTGATCCAAGCATGCACATATACCTCTACACACACTGCAGCTCTGATCCAAGCATGCACATATACCTCTACACACAAGCAGCTCTGATCCAAGCATGCACATATACCTCTACACACAAGCAGCTCTGATCCAAGCATGCACATATACCTCTACACACACTGCAACTCTGATCCAAGCATGCACATATACCTCTACACACAAGCAGCTCTGATCCAAGCATGCACATATACCTCTACACACAAGCAGCTCTGATCCAAGCATGCACATATACCTCTCCACACAAGCAGCTCTGATCCAAGCATGCACATATACCTCTCCACACACTGCAGCTCTGATCCAAGCATGCACATATACCTCTACACACACTGCAGCTCTGATCCACGCATGCACATATACCTCTCCACACAAGCAGCTCTGATCCAATCATGCACATATACCTCTACACACAAGCAGCTCTGATCCAAGCATGCACATATACCTCTACACACAAGCAGCTCTGATCCAAGCATGCACATATACCTCTCCACACAAGCAGCTCTGATCCAAGCATGCGCATATACCTCTACACACAAGCAGCTCTGATCCAAGCATGCGCATATACCTCTACACACAAGCAGCTCTGATCCAAGCATGCGCATATACCTCTACACACAAGCAGCTCTGATCCAAGCATGCGCATATACCTCTACACACAAGCAGCTCTGATCCAAGCATGCACATATACCTCTACACACAAGCAGCTCTGATCCAAGCATGCACATATACCTCTACACACACTCCAGCTCTGATCCAAGCATGCACATATACCTCTCCACACAAGCAGCTCTGATCCAATCATGCACATATACCTCTACACACAAGCAGCTCTGATCCAAGCATGCGCATATACCTCTACACACAAGCAGCTCTGATCCAATCATGCACATATACCTCTCCACACAAGCAGCTCTGATCCAAGCATGCGCATATACCTCTACACACAAGCAGCTCTGATCCAAGCATGCACATATACCTCTACACACAAGCAGCTCTGATCCAAGCATGCACATATACCTCTACACACAAGCAGCTCTGATCCAAGCATGCACATATACCTCTACACACAAGCAGCTCTGATCCAAGCATACACATATACCTCTACACACAATCAGCTCTGATCCAAGCATGCACATATACCTCTACACACAAGCAGCTCTGATCCAAGCATGCACATATACCTCTACACACACAAGCAGCTCTGATCCAAGCATGCACATATACCTCTCCACACAAGCAGCTCTGATCCAAGCATGCACATATACCTCTACACACAAGCAGCTCTGATCCAATCATGCACATATACCTCTACACACAAGCAGCTCTGATCCAAGCATGCACATATACCTCTACACACAAGCAGCTCTGATCCAAGCATGCACATATACCTCTACACACAAGCAGCTCTGATCCAAGCATGCACATATACCTCTCCACACAAGCAGCTCTGATCCAAGCATGCACATATACCTCTACACACAAGCAGCTCTGATCCAAGCATGCACATATACCTCTACACACAAGCAGCTCTGATCCAAGCATGCTCATATACCTCTCCACACAAGCAGCTCTGATCCAAGCATGCACATATACCTCTACACACACTGCAGATTTGTGCACATAACGTAAGGAGATAGCTGTTGTTGTAAAATAGTAATTGCAGAAATGGAGGCAATAAATGCTCGAGTATTAAAGATGTAAATACATCACCATTAAAGCGTAGGTGTGAAAGGCCAATTTACAGATAGCCAAGGCCTCCTGTCATGGAAAAGGGTAGGGGTCCCACTCCACAGACTCTCACTCCAACGCGTTCCGACTAAAACGGTCTTCTTCAGAGAGAAGAAGATTATATATATATATATATATATATATATATTTTTTTTTGCATGTCATTTCCCAAAATCCCTTGCTGCAGTGGAAGTGCTGTATGCTGGTGATAATGGGGAAAGGAGGGGTTGCAGACCTGCCTAAGACATGCAGATGAGCATACAGTTGTATTTGCATATTTGCTTTCCTGTGGAGGGTTTTTGTCACTTTTTTTACTCACCATAACTTAACTCAGTATTATGGTATAGCCTATCCCATAGCCTCTTTGCATACCCAGTTAAATCAACCCCACACTGATGAGACCCATTAAGGTCGAAACAGCTGTCTGTGGGTGGTTTTCTGGGTATGCACCTTAACCCTGGCTGTGCTCAAAGCTGTGACCATGCAGCAAGCTTAAGCCTATAGGGAACCATGTTAAAAATGGTTTTTGAGGCAAAAAGTGACACTGTGTGCTCATTTGCATGTCATTTCCCAGAATCCCTTGCTGCAGTGGAAGTGCTGTATGCTGGGTGATAATGGGGAAAGGCGGGGTTGCAGACCTGCCTAAGACATGCAGATGAGCATACAGTTGTATTTGTGTATATATATATATATATATATGAAACCAGGTGTCCCACCAAGGAGACAAAAAACAGCACTCAAGGTATATTGCAAAAGTGTATTTGAAAAAAAGCAGGCACATATAAATCCAACGTTTCGGTCCTGTATAGGACCTTCCTCAGGGGCGTGAGGAAGGCCCTATACAGGACCGAAACGTTGGATTTATATGTGCCTGCTTTTTTTCAAATACACTTTTGCAATATACCTTGAGTGCTGTTTTTTTGTCTCCTTGGTGGGACACCTGGTTTCCTGTAATTTTTGTTGAACAAGCACTTATTTCTTTGGAGCCTTTGAAGTGCCTGCTGTTATCTATATATATATATATATATATATATATATATATATATATATATATATATATATATATATATATATATATAATCAAAAAATAAATAGATGATATTATTTTTTTATTATTTTATGATTATTGAAGCTCGGCTAACACGGTACTTATACCTCTACACATATACCTTGAGTGCTGTTTTTTGTCTCCTTGGTGGGACACCTGGTTTCATATATATATATATGTGTGTGTGTGTAAATATATGTATGTGTGTGTAAATATATATATGTGTGTATGTATATATATATACATATATATATATGTGTTTGTGTGTGTGTGTCATACAAGAATCTATTATTATCTAAAATCAGTAACATATGTGATCTATTATGCCATTACCAATTGGACTGTAGGACTATAAAACCATTACGACTGAGTTGTAGCATTATCCTCTGATGAAATCAGCCGTGTGCTGAAGAAACACGTAGGTACATTCTTCTCGTTGCTATTGCCACACTATCCGTCTTGACGCCGGAAGGGAAGTTGGTACGCGAACAAGGCGAGACACCGGAATTACAGAGTGGAATCACAACTGCATACTACAGATTGCCGGAGGACCACACTGCAAGGGGCGCAGCCTATCGAGTTTCCCGGTCATCGTCCAAAGTCTGGAGCTGCGGATTGACCACCGGATTACCACGGAGCACGAGCCTGTCTCATACAACGCTTTTACCAAACGGATGTTTGTGAGTTTGTTATTTTTATCTTGTCCAGGAAATGAAATTGTTAAACCGAATTTACACATGGAGCGGGCGCTTTCTCTTCTTTTTTTTTGTTTAGGTATCTATCGAGGAGGTGGTTGTTTCCCCGAAGAGAGCTGCCAGGACTCCAGAGGATGCCCGAATTGGATCCTTTTATGATTGAGTTATAACATAGCTATTAGAGCTAAGTTTCTGGACTGTTATTGTGTTTAGGCATAGTGTTTATTATTATTTTATTACAGCTACTTTTTAGTTATTAATTCTGGCCACTAATTCTCACTGCCACTATAATCTTTCTCTAGCCACAACCAAATTGCTACTGTATATCAGCTATATTATTTATTGGTTATACCAGGGGAGCTCGCGCCCCCACCCCCTCCTTTACCTTGATGCGGCGTCACGTGACCGGCAGCGGCATTTGACGAGGGTGACGTCACATGACCCCGCGGCGTAATTTAACACCGCGTTGCCATGGACACGAGTGACGCCGGCAGAGTCAAGGTAAGTAATAGCATTGCAGAGGCCTCACGCGATCCCCCGGCATTTAATTTTAATGCCTCGAGGAAGTGCGCGGGGCCTCTGCAACCGCCCGTGCGCCTCCCCCCCCCCCCCCCCGAAAAATCTCCCGCCCTCCACTTTGCGCACCTCTGGGTTATACCATATATATACACACGCACACACATATATACACACACACACACACATACATATACACACACGTGTATGTGTGTATAAAACAGACAATATATATACATATAGTATGATATATATATATAAACATACTATATGTGTATGTATGTATATGTGTATATATATATATATATATATATATTGCACGCGCACACACACATATAACGTTTTATCCAACTTTTTCATTTATCATTTGTAGAGAAAATGAACAATGTCGCCAAAAGCGCTATTTTTCAAAATGTAGCATCTCTACTAATTAGTGTAAAATGATACTTCATATAAAGCAGGTTATGGGACCCAGTATAAAATGACCTTCATGTCTCTTATCACATCCCAGTATATGGATATCTTCTATTATCACAAGCTGCTAACATGTGACAGGGCTCAGGGTCTGAGCCCAGAATGTGACATATTGAACATTCTCATTCTAAATTTCAAAAAATATTGTGTTGATTTCTGACCTGACTGCCGTGGTTACAGCTCAACCACTCTGTTCTACTGCATGTCACCACTTTCTGCCACAACCAGCTGACGGTGGATCTGCAAGGAGTTCAACGCTCATTGGCATCACATCTGTGGCTTGGTTAACGTATCATTTCTCCAGCTTTTTATTGTATTGTTTTTAAATAGATTATATTTATTTAGTTGAATAGATTATATTTCTTAGTACAATAGATTCTATTTATTAGTTTAATAGATATTTATTTAGTTTGATACATTATATTTCTTAGTTTAATAGATCATATTTGTTAGTTAAATAGATTATATTAACTAGTATTTAAGTCTCCCCCTCAGAGCCCCATTAGATAAATATTTTAGGACCCTTGTGCATATTTCACATCTTTTCGGAGTCGCTTATTTTTTAGACCCTCGGAGCCGAAACCTAAAGGGGTCAGCTAAGAAAGTTCGGATCAAGAGGAGCCACACAGCTTAAAGACAGAACATTTCCAAGTGAGATGGAGACAATTTGGGTAAGATCTGATTAAAGGACAACCTTTGGGGAAGGAAAGGGTGATGGGGGAGTGTAAGAGGGGGGTGAGAGAGCAAGGTGGTGTGTCAGATTGGGGCAGAGCAAGAGAACGCAAAAATGATGGGGATTTGCTGCATACCAAAAAAAACAATTAGTGATACTTTTACCAGTGCCCCTTAGTCTCAGGGAAGACCGGCATTTCGTCCAATGTATACAATAAGATTGATGGAAAAGGGCACACAGATTTGAATAAAAAAAGATAATTTATTGTGCCACAGACTACAATGTTTTGGCTGCTGGCCTTTCTTTGCTGGATTTAGTGGGTTTAGCCACTTTACCTGAAAAAGACCAGCAGGCCGAAATGTTGTAGTCTATGGCAGTGCAAGAGAAAACAGGTTGGGGGGGGGGTGGGTTCTCGCAAGGTCGCCGACCCATGGGTGAGGGTCCCCGGTGGAAACTAGTCCTGGACCCCGGGAAAGCTGTCTGTGGCCCATACAAGCTGAGTAACATGTAGAAAGGACACATGTATGTTCAGAATGAGTTAGCATGGTATTTTGAGAGGCATCATAGCAGGTCAGTGCAAGTCAGGGCAGAGCACTGCAAGGTCAGTCAATATGAGTATGAGGAAGGGTCCGATGGAGGAGTTGGAGGGTCCCAGAATATCTCTTAAAGCAGGGGTGTGCAAATCGAGGGGCGCGACATTTTCTTGGGAGGAGGGGCTCGGCGCTTACAGTGGCCCCTCGCTCTTCCCCACAGCATTTAAATTAAATGCCGGAAATCGCGCGCAAGTCCTCTGTAAGTTCCCTTTCCTTGTCTCCGGCGGCTTCTGGCGACAGCAACGTGGCGTCACATGATGTGGCATTGCCATAGCAACGTGATATCACATGACGTCGTTACATCAGAACGTCGGAGACAAGGTGGGGAGGGGGGAGGGGGGAGCAGGGAAAAAGGTTGCGCAACCCTGTCTTAAAGCATTGTCTTGCATACAGATCAGAGGCCAAGAATGGATATGGATATCCGATGTGAAGCCGGAAATAAGACAGAAAAGACCGTTTCGGGAGAAGAAGGTGAGTGATGAAATAGCCGTCACTGTGTAACTCTTCCAATTACCTGCAACTTCATGCAGAGAAATAGCAACGCTTGTTTTTAACGTGTTAAGCGCCTAATGGGGAATTCAACTGCTGAGAGGTTAAGGGAGTTACTCACCAAACTCAGCGACGTTTCTGTGTCTCTGTGATAACTCCCCTAGGACATGCCTGAAAACCAGAGGTTACTCAATGTATTTTTGATAAATAGAAATATGACCTTCTGGGGAGGGGTACATAATGGGTACTGGGCCTGGTGAGGTGGGTATAACGGGTACTGGGCCTGGTGAGGTGGGTATAACAGGTACTGGGCCTGGGGAGGGGTGTATAACAGGGTACTGGGCCTTGGGAGGGGTGTATAACAGGGTACTGGGCCTGGGGAGGGGTGTATAACAGGGTACTGGGCCTGGGGAGGGGCGTATAACAGGGTACTGGGCCTTGGGAGGGGTGTATAACAGGGTACTGGGCCTTGGGAGGGTTGTATAACTGGGTACTGGGCCTGGGGAGGTGGGTATAACGGGTATTTGCCCTGTGGAGGGCGGTATAACGTGGTATTGCGGAGGGGGTATAAGTGGCACAGGAGCTCTTGCGATACAGAGTATCACTGTCCCTGGTTACAAACACTTCATGTCTCCTGCAGGTCAGGACACGCACGAAGGTGGTGCCCTTTGTGCCACCAGACGACGAGGCGGGCTACGAGGCGGACGACGAGGCATACGAAAAAGCGGGCGTCAAGTGGAACAATGAGGTGGGCTACAAGGCGGCCGAGGAGGCAGACGTGGTGTACGATGACCAAGGAGCATACGACAGGTGTGGCCGGATCTGCTGCTTCACCTTTTTTAGGCGGAGGAGAAGACCCCAGGAGCAGGTAGGAGAATACGAGAGGTGCGGACAGATCTGCTGCTTCACCTTTTTTAGGCGGAGAAGAAGCCGGGAGCAGGTAGCAGAGGAGTCAGGGCGTAGATACAGGGGTATTCTAGGGGCCCTGAGAAGTTGGTTTGACCGCAGGAGAGGCAGATAAGATCAGGAAGGCTGCGGGAGGGGCAGGTACTAGAGGGAGATAGGGATATTGGGCGTGAGAGGGTGAGAGAGAACAAGGAGCAGGGCCGGAGCACGGGTTTCATGCGCCCGAGGCGAAACTTAAAATTTGTGCCCCAGTTGTATAAAAAATAACAAGATAAATAAAATAATAAAATAAACAGTGGCGTAGCTATCGGGACTGCAGGGGGTGCGACCGCACCCCAGCGCGACGCAAAATAAAAACAAAAGGGCGCCAAAATACTGGATAAAAAAAAAGAATAATAATTTTAAAAAAAAGATAAATAAATTAGAAATAATAAGAAAAAAAATAATAATGATTATTAATGCGCCCCTAGGACCTTTGCGCGCTAGGCGACCGCCTAATGGCCGGCCGGCCCTGCGAGGTATGCGGGAGGAAAAGGGGTGAATGGGATAGATATGCAGGTGGATGGGGGAGCAGGTGAGTTATACACAGGGGCACAAGGGCCCCATCACCCACATCTCTATATACTGAGTGTGCCCCTGTGTATAACAACGCTGATCTGTGCTGCTCCATCTGATCTCACTGCGCAGTGATCCAGGGACCCTCCGATCGCCATTTAATGGGGTCAGGAAGGAATTTTTTTCCCCCATTGCACAGCAGGGGTTATGTTTCGCCTTCCTCTGGATCACAGCAACAAATTGCCCTTTGTGCATGAATTATCAGTGAGATCTTTATACACCCTGCATTGGTCTTCACTCCTTTGCTGCCGGAGGGGCCTGCAGTGCATTGCTCTGCGTGTTACTATATTGCTCTGCAATGTGCTGCAGGCCCCTACCAGCAAAGAGATTCATTATTTCAATAAAATACTCTCTTTAATCCAACCTATGTGTAGTGTCTTTTCTATCCGTTGTATCTATTGCTAACAGCTCAGTGATTCTTCCCCAGGTCATTGCACTAGTGTCACGCTGCCAAGCCGGGTGTGAGGGAGATTTATAGGGTCACATATACACTTCTGCCAAAACACGAGTGCAAACAGGAAGCCCCTCTGATCTCATATCTTTTATTACACAAAACGGTATCTAAAAAGGTAAAAAGAACATACATGGGATTCTGCTACAAATATCTCTCTAATTACAAACCAATTAGCAAATCATTCAGATTAGAGTCGAGCGAAAAGAAAGGGTTAAGTATCTCATGTACAGTATATGCAGTGCAGGCTGTTCTGCGCATTACATGCAGGGGACAACGTTTAGGGGATATAAGTAATGCTGATCTCAGAGCTGACCGGCTGACCTGCTCTTCTGGCTGACCGGAGGACCTGCTCTTCTGGCTGACCGGCTTCCCTTCTTCCAGCTAACTGACCTGAATTGTGGCCCCTGTATCTCCCAATTAAACGTTTTATTGGCATATTCTTGTTTGACTCGTTCTATACAGACATTTTCTATATATTCATTGTGGGATTTGATAACATCTGTAAGATCTCTCAGAATATCACATTCTGTACGTTTGTGCTGAATATTTTTCCATTCTCAATTTACTTAATATTAGTTTTTGGCTTCAATTATTTATATCGAGCCCAAAATACCTTTATACAGGATGCTGTTCCCTTTATCCCACAAATGCTGCTTCATTAAAGCCCGTGGGTGGCACTTAATGCATTCTCAGACTTTTAGGCAACATCCCTAATTTCCAAACGTGGGATAAAATCTGTGCATATTTAAATGGTTAATTTTTCCATTTTTCCATTGTGACAAAATATCAATTTTCTCACTCAGACTACTAAATCCCTCCCCAAAAATATCCGTTTCACATAAAAGTGTGTGCGCGTCTCCTTCCGCCTAACTGGCACGTCGTCCTTACGGGCGCCACTCCTTGCAACTCCACGCTGCCCTCCAGTGGTAAAAGAAATAAGATACATTTACTGTACTCGTCTGGCAGCTGCTCCCGTATAAGGTGGGTAACTCTGTATTAGGGGTCTTGGTAGAGTATATTTTATACTTATGTCGGATAGATGAGAAAATAATATTCCTAACAGGTTATTGTGAGAGGCCTTGGATCTGATCCTATATGCACGCAGCCCTCGCCTCTCTGACCTTGAACACATACTTCAATCTGATTTTTTGAGACTTGAAACTGGATTTCCCAAAACAAACTGATTTTAAACACTGACAAGACTGTAACAATGGTATTTGGGACCAGAGCTAAATTGCTAAAGCTGCCAATGACAGAGCTTCAGATAAAAACCAGCTCTAATACCATCCTAGCCCCTGTTACTTGTTTGAAATATCTGGGCATATAGTTCAACTCCCATTTAACATTTGGGATGCACATTGATACCCTGACATCCAAATCCTATGCCAAACTAGGTGTACTTTACAGGAACAAATCCTCCCTAAGGCCCTCATGCAGTAAGCAGCGATAAGCCACTTATCACCAGTTTATAGCCAAAAAAGCCTACAGCGATTCAGAAAGCCCAGAGAAGCTGGCGATTAGAGCAAAAATAACCGGGGTTTTTTTGCCGGAAAATAAATAAATAAATAAAATCGGCAGACGCGCGGTGATAAGCCACTTTTCAGCACTGATCGCCAGTTTTTCAAACACGCTCAATTCTATAAGCCCTGATCAGCTTATTGCGGCTGATCGCCACTTTAAAATTGCTGTTTCTTCTCCAAATTGTCCCGCCACAAAAGTTGGCAAGAAGGTGGGGTGAAGCTGCGATGAAAATAACATGCATGTGTCCCAGAGCTGATATCCATTAATATCAGCACCAGAGACCCCCGGCATGAATCCGATGCATAAAAAATGAATTTACAGGCAACTTCATTACCGCCAAGGCAATGAAGGGGTTATACACCCGTGCCAGGCTTATTGTGGGTAGCGGGGGTGGGTGAAGGTGGTATTTGGCCCTGGGTGGGTGTTTAGGCCTTGCCAGGGGGTTGCAGGATGACTTAACCTCTTCTTTAACTTCGTGGTTAATACCGCTAAGGTAATGAAGGGGTTAACCCCTCCCGCTACCCCCCCCCCCCACCCGGTAGGCCTAAACACCCATCCTTGGGGCCAATACCCCGTTCATCCACCCCCACTACCCACAATAAACAAAAATACACATAACAGCACCACTAGCCACCTCCTAGGTCCCTAATAAACCATTACAATATTCATAAAACCATTATTGTGTTTACACCCAGGATTATTACATGGGATTAGGGCTATGTTATTCAGTGAGGGGTTGTATGTTTGTATTCGTAGGGACAGGCAAGGCCGGAGTCAGATGGGTTTCTCCTGCCTCTGTCCTCCCTGTCTCCTGACCCTTCCTGTAGCCGGACAAAGAAGAAGAAGCAGGCACACGGTCTTACTCAAAGGAGGTTTAATATGCTATAAAGTCCAACGTTTCGGCAGTCTAATACTGCCTTTCTCAAGGTGAAGGCTACCAAACACAAGAAAACAGTCACAATATATACCACCCCCCTGATACTCTCCCCGCTCTGCCACATAACCAGGATGTTGACGCCCCCTAGTGACGTCAGAGCTACCATATGGCGCCCCCTAGTGATGTCAGAGCTACCATATGGCGCCCCCTAGTGACGTCAGACGTCTAGGTCTAAATCCCTGGCAATACAGCATAGAGCTGTCTTGGAGGAATGCAGCCACAGCCACACCTCTCCCCAGACTGAACACTCCCCCATGATGATGTCAGCGTGACCCGCCCGTCGGGGGGAAGGGGGGGGTGTGCACCAATCAAGACTGTACTCACAGGGCTGGACAAAGATGTATCCGTCGCCATGGGATCAGTGTCAGAGCAGGGAGGAGTGACACACTCCTATAAATCACCCTGAAAGTGTAAATAAACCACACACCAAAATATTCATAAAGCATATGTGCACAAAACTAATACAGCAATATACTATTAAAAACATGTGACTGTATACTGCTGATGACATCAGTATAATCCTGCAAAGTTACCGTGAAATGCCACATAAGAATATGCAGTACATCAGTATTTAGAATATACTAGTGTGTATACCTAGTCAGAAATGGGTACACACAGCCAGGGGGGGGGGGGGCGGAGAGAAGGGGGAGGGAGGGAAGGGAAAAAAACCACACAAAAAGGATAATTTTCCCAATAGGTAAGTGCAGAGTCCATGGATGGTGCAAGATCAAATATGCCTGTAGAAAGACAAAAAATTACCTTCTATTAAGGAAGCATTTTAAATTCTGTTGCTCATTAAGACCCATACCGTTGCTGGTATTTAAAGCATGTATCCAGAATGCTTCACGTCTCAATAAGAAAGTCTCCCTATCTGGAGTGAGAAAATGTGAAAAGATATAGTGCGCTACTACAATCAATAAAAGTGAGGTGATATAGTGATGTACAAAAAGAGGTGACCTTTAAACACGTAGAGTATATGGAACGTCTGCAGCTGTGGCACCAGGGATGGCTCAAATACCCCCTAATAGCAAACAGAAATACAAAAAAACACAGCGCACAACGCTCATAGTGCATTAAAAATTATATTAGTAACCACAAAATAAAGGTGAGTATTAAGCGTACATTTAGATAGAAAAAACAATCATTTCAGGGTTAATGTTACCCAAGCACCAACGGACGCCAATAGAGATGTCGTGGCTCTCTCCTTCTCAATCCCTCAGCCTCGGGGGTAGGGCCTGGGTGGTCTTCCAATCGGTTAGCTGTTAGTACAGCCCTCAGCCTCAAGGTAGTACTTAGGAGGTCTCCAGTTCAGCTGAACAGCAGTACAGCCAATTCGCCGTGCCAAGCAATAATGTCTTTCACTGTTCCAGTCTCTGTAGCAGCGGAGCACACGCTGTGGGGCGTCTATTTTTAATTTTTATGATTCTCCCGCTTTGGGGGGTGACTGAATTGACTACCGGTAGTCAGACTGTTACAGACCGAGCAGCTCATGCATCTAAAGTTACCCGGTCTGCCACCCTCCAGAAAATGAGGAGTTCTGTAGTTACCCTCATTATCTGCATGTATCAGGCTATCCGCCAGATTCCTCCCTCTTTTGAATGCCACCATTGGTGGTACACAGCAACTTTCAGATAATATATCATCATTTTGCAGAATATGCCAGTGTTTAAGACTGGTAGATTTAATAAAACCACCAGCTTGACTGTACGTAGTAAGCAGGAAGGAAAAGACTTGGATCACAACTATGAAAAAACGAGAACTGGAGGCTAATAGAAAAAATAACAAATTATTTATTGGGACATAACTAATTAAAAAGAGAAACCTCTCGCATGGTGCGCTTTATCAAAGAGTAGTTTCACTGGTCTTAATCAAACTCTTATATGGTTTACACCCTCAAAAGCACCGCCCACCTGTGTCCAGGTAAACACAAACCCCCAGGACACAAATTCCCTGTGAAATGAAACACAGGAAAGGGGCGTAATGCTCAGAGGGAAGAGATCCACATAGAGGGAATAAACAGGTAAAAAATTAATAAAAAAGACCAATCACATACAAAAGAAATATCAATAACACATATATATCAACTGTGGAAACATAAACATACACATGTCCAAATCTATAGTGAATATTCAATGTATATTTAACCCATTGATTTGTTAATTTTAATATCATAAGATGGCATATGAATGGTATATCATCAAACGCCTAGACACAATAGATATGGTTTAAAGGACATATGTAAAACACAATATTATTCTAGAAAAAAGTAAATATATAGTTAGAAAAAGGAAAACAAATAATAAATAATAAAGAAGAATAGATGCCAAAAGAAAATGTAGGACAATTGAATTCATTAATAAATATATATCTTATTTGATCACTAGAAAGCAGAAAAAAATGACAATAATAAATAACTTAATAAACAGACAATCATTATTATCATCGTGAGACGGAAGCATAGCAAGAATACTCATACAAAATGTTCATGAAAAATGTTTTAGATTTAAAATTTGTCCCTGAAGAAGCTCCTTTGCTGGAGGGAAACGCGCGTTGGACGCGCAATGTTGTCAGTCTCCTACTTGGAGCTGTTTTAATGTAGTGTCAGCAGTCTCCTGGCTCTAACTGTGTTGATCCCATTAGTTAGTTATTTATTTAATCCTTTAATTTTATAGTGAGTGTGCCTGCTTTCCTTGCACAGCACTGCCGTGTCTGGCAGGTCTATGCTGCAGTGTATGTACTAAGTGAACTTAAAGTGATTTGTTACCGGCGCTAACCACACCCAATCTGTGATAAAATAGTGCACAAAATTAAAATTCAAAATAAAATGTGTCAAGGTGATCACTGATCAAATTCTCAACCTTCCAGGAATGTGTACAGATTCCTTTCAATAGTAGCTTGTCCGGGATGGGAAGGGAGCGAAGATAGCAGGGATACACCATGAAAAATAAAAAATAAATGCATACAATAGTGTAATAAGTTCTTTTCAATCTGGATAAAACATGTATGTCTTGGCTCTATAGCAATGCCTACTTACAGCAGGTCAAAAGGTAAAAAGCATTGATCTACACAGCAGGTAGAAAGGTGTCAGGATCTTCAGGAACAACAGCCCAGGTTTACAGCATAAGAAATCAGCACCTCAGCTCAGACGTCAGTAGATGTGAGTGGATCAGAGACATGCAAAAGAAAGGCAGACCATAGTGTCGATCGTGCATAAAATTTATATAAACAAACAACAAATTTTAATAATTGTACTCACATTGTGTACATAATCATAGTTCACATAAGGCTTTACTTGAGGCAAATGGAGTGCTGGTTCAGTGTGGAGCAGCTCACCGGGGATCTTCTCCTCAATGAATGCTCCTGAGGAAGTTGTCTAGTACGACGAAACGCGTAGAGCCACTTTCATTGCTGCAGCTGCTCTTTCTACTGAAGGCTTCAGAGTTGCTGAGTTCCCCCACCGTTTGCCTCCAAGACCGGATGCCGTCACCCCAACAGCGGATGTGACGTCAGACGCCATCTCCCACCCGGTCTGTTGTGAGTCTAAGGAGAAGATCCCCGGTGAGCTGCTCCACACTGAACCAGCACTCCATTTGCCTCAAGTAAAGCCTTATGTGAACTATGATTATGTACACAATGTGAGTACAATTCCTAAAATTTGTTGTTTGTTTATATAAATTTTATGCACGATCGACACTATGGTCTGCCTTTCTTTTGCATGTCTCTGATCCACTCACATCTACTGACGTCTGAGCTGAGGTGCTGATTTCTTATGCTGTAAACCTGGGCTGTTGTTCCTGAAGATCCTGACACCTTTCTACCTGCTGTGTAGATCAATGCTTTTTACCTTTTGACCTGCTGTAAGTAGGCATTGCTATAGAGCCAAGACATACATGTTTTATCCAGATTGAAAAGAACTTATTACACTATTGTATGCATTTATTTTTTATTTTTCATGGTGTATACCTGCTATCTTCGCTCCCTTCCCATCCCGGACAAGCAGTGTATGTACTACCATTATCACTGCATTTGCCAACTTTATCACTCTAGCACTCTTATTTTAACACACTAAAGTCTCCATTATAGTGCGCAGTGCTGGCTGATCTAGCAAGGTAGCTGGACATTTAACCCATTGGCCACTCACTTGTGTACATCTATACACTTCCATTATTGGGTCTCACCGTTGCTCCAGAGGGGTTAACACCCTGACTCCTAGCAATCTGTGTCCTCCATATCCCACCATTATTAAGTGGTTAAATGGGATAGTATGAACTTATAACTGACGACAAGGTTGCCTGATAGCGTTGATTTAATATATTTTTAATTCACATTACACATTACTTTGGTAATATATGTTTTAAGTAAATTTATTAAAAGTTAATTTTTACACTGTTATGGTGTGCATTTAAGTGAATTCTTTTAGGGGGCACATCCATTTTGTGTTTCCCTTCACCTTTTCTAGATCCCATTCTGTATTAATTCCTGCAGGGGATAATGTATCCAAAGAATGGATCCAAAACATCTCCCGCTGGTTGAGGAGCTTTAATCTATCACCCCCTCTCATGGGCATGGGCACCAGTTCTACAGCAGAAAAATGAACATTTGATAGACCTCCTGAAGGACAGTCAGTAAAATGTTTTGAAACTGGTAACATGAAATCTTTTCTTTTAATGGAACGTATATGCTCCATGATTCTGTTTTTAACAGGGCGTATAGTGCAGCCCACGTACCCTTGGCCACAGCCACAGGTAAGAAAGTATATGACAAATTGTGAGTCACAATTAATAAAGGATGGGATCCTATAGTTCTTTTTAGAATAAATAGTCTTAATAGACTTAATTGGTTTCGCATAGCAGCAAACGCAACATTTTCCACATTTAAAAAAACCTTTTATTTTAAACAGATTTGTTAGACTTCTTAGAGTCAAACAATCTTGGAGAAAGATAGTCAGATAAGGATTTGGATTTCCTAAAAGTAATGGCTGGACCCTGGTTAACTGAACTATGTAGGTCCTTATCAAGAGTGAGGGTCCCCCAATGTTTATAAATGATAGAACGAATCTGTTCAGCCTGGCGACTAAACTGGGTGACAAATAGAGCAGACGTCACTCGATCCAATTCATGTTTCTTCTTGAACTTCACAGACGAGTTCGATAACAAATCGATCCTGTTTGTAGATTTGACACACAGATATGCTGCTTCAATATCAGTGTGATTATATTTTCTTTGAGCAAATCGAGTTTTTAATTCCTCTGCTTGATGCTCAAATAAATCGTCATTTGAACAAAGCCGTCTTAGTCGAAGGAATTCAGCCTTGGGTATACTTCGAATGAATGATTTAGAATGACTGCTGTCTGCTTCCAATAAAGTATTACGTGAATGAGGCTTTCTAAAAATGTCCGTTTGAATAGTGCCTGTCGTGTCAATAAATAAAGTAATGTCTAAATAATTGATGTGATTCATGTGTTCTTCATAAGTAAATTTAAGATTTAAAGAATTAGTATTAAGTGTATGAATAAAGGCATGCAGTGATAATAAATCCCCATCCCAAATCATAATCAAATCGTCAATATACCGTTTATAGAAAATAATCTGATGACGAAAAGAATTATCAGCACCGAAAATGTGTGTGGATTCCCAAAGACCCACAAACAAATTAGCATAAGAGGGGGCAAATGACGTCCCCATAGCAGTACCCCGTGTCTGAAGATAAAATTGTGCATCAAAAGAAAAATAATTATGGGTGAGCAGAAACATAATAGAATCCAAAAGAAAGGCACGTAATGAAATGGACAATGTAGAAGCATCAAGAAAAAATTCCACTGCTCGAATCCCTTGCTCGTGATCTATGATTGAGTAAAGTGACATCACGTCCAATGTCACCCATCTAAAAGTCTTTTTCCAACTAACATTTTTTATATCTTAAAAACAAAAATAAAATAAATAACGAAAGAAAACAGAAATAGTCCTTGGCGCACTATCTGGTATATAAACCTGACAGAAAAATGAAGTCCAAAGATCTTGGTAGTGAGGATTGTTGGTCCGGAATCCAATCGTACTCAAAGTCCTCTGAGGTGGTGGAATCAGATTTGTGCGAATGATGCTTTAATGCATGCCAGACCAATATGATTGGGTTCAAAGCTGGATCTTAATGAATGTTGCAGATGTGTTTTGGGGTCAATGTCTTGGAAGTACTGGTGACCACTCCAGATGTGAAGTATTCAAAAATGTTACGTTCTTCCCTCTGAGCAATAATGACCTTCTGTATGTAGACTCTCTAATATGAGGAAAAAGCCTTAATGGACTGGTCATGCACAGCTGCATCTAAAGACTTAGTAAACAATTATTTGGAAGTCTGACAGGGAGGAGGAGTCAGACTTCCAAATAATTGTTTACTAAGTCTTTAGATGCAGCTGTGCATGACCAGTCCATTAAGGCTTTTTCCTCATATTAGAGAGTCTACATACAGAAGGTCATTATTGCTCAGAGGGAAGAACGTAACATTTCTGAATACTTCACATCTGGAGTGGTCACCAGTCCTTCCAAGACATTGACCCCAAAACACATCTGCAACATTCATTAAGATCCTGCTTTGAACCCAATCATATTGGTCTGGCATGCATTAAAGCATCATTCGCACAAATCTGATTCCACCACCTCAGAGGACTTTGAGTACGATTGGATTCCGGACCAACAATCCTCACTACCAAGATCTTTGGACTTCATTTTTCTGCAGGTTTATATACCAGATAGTGCGCCAAGGACTATTTCTGTTTTCTTTCATTGTTTGTTTTATTTTTGTTTTTAAGCTATTGTTGTACTTACCTTGTGGATAGGTTTGTGGTTTTTCAATCCTTAGGCAGCCGTCTTCTCAGTTTGTTATATTAGTCTGTAGAATTCACTAGTTTATTGTTGTATCTTTGTAAGGGAATTCCAACATTTAGAGCACTTATCCATCATTATCGTGTATTGTTAAGTTAGGCTAATAGGTTAAGCGCTTAGTATATGTTTAGTTTAATTTTTTCTATCATAACATTTTTTATAGCGGATAAAAGATCCATAGAATCTCTCAGAAAAGAAGGCAGATTTTTTACCAGTGGCTGTAAAAAACCATCAATGTAGCGTGATAACCCATCTCCCAAAGATCCAATACTGGCCACAATGGGCCGCCCAGGAGGGCGGACAAGTGACTTATGGATCTTTGGGAGATGGTGGAAGATGGGCACAATAGGTGAGGCATTGTAGAGAAACTCATATTCCTTTGTGTTAAGTACAAATAGGGCCTTTCCTTCTTCAAGAATCTCTTTCAAAAGGTGTAAAAACTCACATGTGGGATCATGTCAATTTTGTATAAGATTCAACATCCTCAAGTAATCTAAGTGCCTCTGCCTGATAATCTGAAGAAGAGGGCACCACAATGGCCCCTCCCTTATCAGCCTTTTTGATTGTAATAGACCTATCTTCCCTGAGGGCAATCATCTCCTGGAAGTCAATATCTGACAGATTCGTTTTATTTAAAGAGGGAACCCCCCGGGGTACAATACCCCTAGCCAATAACCTGAGATCCCTCTCAACCAGCTTCTCAAAGGTCTTAATATTATGATTGTTAAAAATATGAGGGCAAAAGGTTGATTTCTTCTTAAGACCTAAGTGTAATTGCCCAAAGAAGCTGAATGAGGAAGGGATCTCAGGCTCCAAATCCTGATTTTGTTCATCATAAAGATCTCTAAGATCTGATAAAGCACATTGTTCACGAAATGAATGCAAATCCAAATTCTCCATTGAAACATCAATACCATCAACATTCTCAGCTAGACCTCTATCAGTGGAATATAGTGGAACCTCTGTTGTCCCTTTTTTCTATTAAAATATTTTTTAAGAGACAATTTGCGAATTAATTTTTGGAGATCAATGATGGTATTGAATAAATTAAAATCTTGGTATGGGGCAAAATTTAAACCTCTATTTAGAACCGCAATCTGGTCATCTGTAAGAGTCTTATGTGAAATGTTGATAACATTATCCACAACTTCTCCGATGCATATTTCTTTCTTTTGCTCGATCCCCCGGATCCCCCTCCCCCTTCTCTTCTTTGATGATCTCCTTGTCCTCTTTCGTTTTTTGACTCCTTTTGAAACAAGGAGTATGAAGGTTTATCTTCTTTCCGAGAGGGCATCATAACAGATTTTTGTGAAGAGTCGGTTTCAGGGGAGGTAGATCTAACTCGCCAATTATCATCATCATCACAAAAGGAAACGCCTAGTGAACGACTCTCATAGTCAGAACCATCTGACTCAAAACTGGAAGCGTTTCCATGGCGTTTTAGGATGGATTTATTCGGGTTCTTGGAGTCACCTTGTTTTTTATTATTCTGATATTTAGAACCAGATTTTGGTTGTGGCTTTTGTGCGTTTGTAGTGTAGCGTTGCCATATATAAACTTGCTGCTTCTCATAGTCTATCTTGTCCCTATCAAACTTTTGTTGTTTCTTAATCATTAGAGACTTTTCCATAGCACCCACGTTGCTTAAAAGTGTTTGGTCATATTTAATAAAATTCTCCATTTTTCTGCAACCTTTCAATTTATCCTGTAGGACTTTCACATTGGCTCTCACTTTCTTTTTTTTAATTTAGCTTATACTTAATGATCAATTTGATTAGCTTAAATGAGCAATGATCTAATATGGCTTTCCAGTCATTCTCAAAATCTTTATTAATAAAGCCAAAGGACGGTACCTTTTTCAAGCGTAAGCCTCACGGAATCCTTTTAACTCTAGCATAGTTCTCAAGAGTGGTAATGTCCCACCAATACCTAATGTCCTGTGATAACAGTTTTTCCAATGTAAGGAAGTGGGTAATTAAGTCAGCAGGCTCTTCACAGATGAAATTAGCACCTTCATCAAAAACTGACTCTGCCCTCCTCTGA
Source organism: Ascaphus truei (assembly GCF_040206685.1). Taxonomy (NCBI): domain Eukaryota; kingdom Metazoa; phylum Chordata; class Amphibia; order Anura; family Ascaphidae; genus Ascaphus; species Ascaphus truei. The sequence continues at coordinate 91,534 of NW_027457165.1, read as the reverse complement.
CGGTGAGTGTCTCCACAGTTAAAGGCATAGGTATCAGTAACCCTTTCCTCATCCTCCACTTCTACATAATCTTCCATAATAAAAAACACACAGGATAGGAATAGCACGAATACTCACTCCAGAGAAATAAAAAAAAATGTTCCACAGAAAGAAAAAATGTGAATAAATAGATGCCACAAAAAATAAATAAATAAATGGTTAGAAAAAAAAATAACGATAGCACTCCAGTTCTCAAATCACCAATTAAGTGATTACATACATATTCACGGGGTATAAGCCTCTTCTTATAATGTCAATAATGAAAGTCTTAATTCCAGGCTGAGCAGCCGTGGCCAAACCAGCAATATGCGAAGCAGAGGAAAAGACCTCCCAGCCCAATGTTACAATCCTGGTAGATAGCGTGTATCACGCGCATGCTGTATTAACCCCCAGCAAAATGAATCCTTAGAGGGACCAAGGGCCCATCGTGTCCAGTGTTTTCCCGTTCAATGTGATCAAGGATTCATCACAGCTACAGTGCTTATTCCTACATGGTTGGTCTCCGATGTGCTGGGGGTTAATACAGCCTGCGCGTGATACACGCTGTCTACCAGGCTTGTAGCGTCGGGCTGGGAGGTCTTTTCCTCTGCTTCGCTTATGACTGTACGTAGTGGTAAATACAAGCCTGTCCTTCTTATTTTTGGTAGCACTTACCTCTTTATCCAGTGCCCGGTCTAACACAGCAGGAGGATATCCCCTAGCCAGGAATCTACTACGTAGTTCTCCAATAGCTGGTTCAATATTATCCTTCCTGCTCGTGATTTTGCAGACCCGGACTTTCTGTGAAAAAGGTAATGCATCAATAAGAGAAGGAGGATGATGGTTATCTGCCCTTAAAATGGCATTTCTGTATGTTTCCTTTCTAAAAAGATCAGTATGTAACTCCCCATTAGTCTGTGTAATGAGGACATCTAAAAAAGAGAGTTGCTGTGTACCACATCATCTGAAAAACACGGTGGAGGCAGTGATGGCATGGGCATGCATGGTTTACAATGGCACTGGGTCACTAGTGGTTTTTGATGATGTGAACGAAGACAGAAGCAGCCGGATGAATTCTGAAGTGTATAGGGATATATTGTCTGCTCAGATTCAGCCAAATTCAGTGAAGTTGATTGGACGGCGCTTCACTTTACAGATGGACAATGACCCAAAACATACTGCGAAAGAAACCCAGGATGTTTTTAAGGCAAAGAAGTGAAATATTCTGCAATGGCCGAGTCAATCACCTGATCTCAACCCGATCGAGCATGCATTTCACTTGCTGAAGACAAAACTTAATGCAGAAAGACTCACGAACAAACAACAACTGAAGACAGCTGCAGTAAAGGCCTGGCAAAGCATCACAAAGGAGGAAACCCAGCGTTTGGTGATGTCCATGCGTTCCAGACTTCAGTCATTGCCTGCAAAGGATTCTCGACAAAGTATTAAAAATTAACATTTTATTTATGATTGTGTTAATTTGTCCAATTACATTTGAGCCCCTGAAATAAGGGGACTGTGTATGAAAATGGTTGCAATTCCTAAACGTTTCATACGATATTTTTGTTCAACCCCTTGAATTAAAGCTGAAAGTCTACACTTCTATTGCATCTCAGTTGTTTCATTTCAAATCCATTGTGGTGGCGTACAGAGCCAAAATTATGAAAATTCTGTCAGTGTCCAATTATTTCCGGACCTAACTGTGTGTGTGTGTGTGTGTGTGTGTGTGTGTGTGTGTGTGTGTGTATATATATTTTTTTTTTAATGATAGGGATGTAAAGTAGGTTTGTAAATGAAAAAAAAAAATATGAAACCCTTAATACAGCTGAATCCCGTTATAACGCGGTGCTCTTGGTCCACATAATGAGCACGTTATAACCAGGATCGCGAAATGGTCGGCGCAATCAGGAAGAACGGTTCTGCGAGGACTTACCCGGCATCTGCAGCTCTCTCCACTTCATCAGGCTCCGAGGTGCTTACATACGCTCTCCCAAGCTTTCAATTTGACTGACTTTTGAGCGCAGGAGGGTCACATGACCCTTCTCTGATCAATGACAGCCCAACAGTGAATACATTTTAAATAATACACATGCGGGAATTGAACCCTGATCACCCATGGACTGCACTGTGCAGTAGATGTTACGTTTGTTTATAGAGTCAGATTCATCACACCAATACTGTGGTGTAGCAGCTAGAGAATTGCACCAGCATATGAAAGATCATGGGTTCAATTCCCGCATGGTGTAGGGGTGTGTGTATATATGTGTATCAGCGTGTGTCTGTTAGCAATAATGCATTGAATATTATATAAAAATAAAACCTTGGAGATGTTTTTAAATCGGGAGCCACGCTCAGACAGCATTAAAAGCGGATTCGCGCTATAGCAGATTGCGCTATAACGGGGTTGAGCTGTACTAATATTTTGACCACAGGGTAAACGGGTTGGAGTAAGCCATGCTTCTTATCTGTACCAACATTAAATACCCAAGGGTTTAAAGATTGGTACATGTCTGGAGTGTTTATATCTAGCTAGCACCAACACTGTCCTGGGTTTCCATTACTCAATGCAATATAAAAAAATGTTTTTTTTTTTTTTTTCAACTTTAAATTTTTATTGGAAAGTACAAATACAGCCAATGTTCCACAGCCCATTATTACATTTCCAGTTTTGTTAAACACATGTAATGACGCCTCGAAGACACATCCACTTAACACTTTACAAACAAGACCAGACGAACTTGACAAGGGGACAGGGAAAGAGGTTAGGGGTGGGAGGGAGGTGGTAGGTTGCCAGGCTCTGGTGCAGTTTTTTTAGATATCTCTTGTTCAACCTTTTAGGCAATAGCTAAGGGTTTTAACTGGGACAGGTTCTTCTGAGGTTTCTTTCTTTTATTTGTTTTTCCCTATTCTATGACTACATGAAGGTCTGCTAACTGTGCGTCGCTGAGTCGTGTTGTCTAATCTGCCCTTAAAGGAGAACGCACCTAGTTTAATTAGTGCAAGATTGAGGTGGCGTCCACTCCTGGGATGTCTACCTGGGTCAACCATGGATCCCAGACCTTTAGAACATTTGTGCCGGAGTCATTAACTAAACTCGTTAATTGTTCCATCCGGCAGACATGCCAAATTCTGTTTTTGATCTTAGGGATAATTGGTATCTCCTGATGTTTCCATAATGCTGCGATCTCACATCTTGTGGCTGTAGCAAAATGCGCGATTAATTTATGCGACGGCCACGGGTCCAGGGGGATCTCCAAATCGAGAATCCGCTGAATCCAATCTCTGATATGTTCCCAAATAGGGGCCCCCTTAGTGCAAGACCACAACATATGTCGGAAGTCAGCTGCTTCCCCACACTGTTTAGGGCAGAGAGGGGAGTAGCCTTTTACAAATTTCGCTAAGCGCGTCGGAGTGTAATACCACCTCATAAGGACTTTATATGCGTTCTCCTTTAATGTGGTGCAGATTGAGCTTTTCGCCGCCGCCTGTATAATTCTGTCCCATTCGTCGTCCTCTAAAGTCTCTCCTAGGTCTGATTCCCAGTGTCTCATGTAACTCAGTCTATTGTCAATGGGCGACTTCTGGCAGATCACTTCCCTGTACATTCTAGATGTGAGTCCCCTTGTGTCCGTATCTCTGGAACACAGCTGCTCAAAATTTGTTCGCGCCGGTCGAATTGGCGTTTTATTGTAGAAATCTCTGATCTGGAGGTACCTAAAAAATTTGTTTGGGATATTCTTAGAGGATTTAATTTGGTCAAATGTTTGTATGGTCGTTATGCCCTCCAGATCTTTTAGACGGGAGAAGCCCTTCTGAGTCCATATCAAGAAATTTTTGCTATTCAGGTCTGGAGCGAAGTCTGGGTTGCCCACTATTGGTGTCATTAATGATGTTTTGGTAGTCAAATTACATTTGAATTTCGTGGCCTCCCAAACTTATAATGAATTGACCATGGTCTGCAGCGGATTGTTCATCTTGCGTACCCCTTCTCTGGGTAGCCAGATTAAATTTCGGATTTCAATTGGTGCACAGCATCTCTTCTCCAACTCAACCCATCTCCGTAGGCTTGGGTCTGTGTGCCATTGGAAAATCTGCCCTAATTGGGCTGCTTTATAGTAGGCCTGCAAGCAAGGCACCGCTCACCCTCCGCAGGATGAATGGGACGTTTTAATATTCCTTTAGCAATTCTTGGGTTTTTCCCGTTCCAAATAAATTTTATAATGTTTGACTGGAGGGAGAGGATGTCCGCCTGCACCAAAGGGATAGGGAGACTCTGGAAAAGATATAGCATCTTTGGGAGGAGATTCATTTTCACGCTATGTATCCTCCCAATCCATGAGATGCTCCCCTTCATCCAGGTTCGGAGATCCTCCCCCAGCGTCTTTATGATCTTGGGGAAATTTGCTTTATATAAAGTTTTGTACTCCCTTGTGAGATAAACCCCTAAATATTTGATAGCGGAGGGTTGCCATTTGAACTGAAAATTGAGGTCAATCAGTTTTTCAACTTCTTTTAGTAGATTAATATTGAGGGCTTCTGATTTAGACTGATTGATCTTAAATCCCGAAATTTGGTTAAATTTGCCCAGTATGTTGAATACATTTGGGAGAGATGTGAGAGATTTGGCTATTGTGAGAATGACATCGTCCGCATATAGAGCGGCTTTGTGCATTTGGTCTCCCACAGGGATACCAGAGATATCTGGGTTATTTCTGATGTGTGCCGCCAAAGGCTCTATACATAAGGCGAACAGTAGTGGCGACAGCGGGCATCCTTGACGTGTTCCGCTTTTGATTTCAAACTGTTCTGAGGGGAAACCTTGATATCTCACTCTTGCTGTTGGGTTTTTATACAACGCCAGGATGGCCTGCAGGAGGCGTCCCTCAAAGCCAAATGCTCTCAGTGTTTCCGATAGGTAGGGCCAATCTATTCTATCGAAGGCTTTTTCAGCGTCCAGACTTAACACCATGGAGTGAATTTTTTCTTTTTGGGCCAGATCAATTAGGTCAATAATTCTCCTGGTGTTATCTGCCGCTTGTCTACCTCCGATAAACCCTACTTGATCCGTGTGAATTAACCCGGGAAGAACACTACCCACCCTGTTGGTTATAAGTTTAGAGTATATTTTGAGGTCCAAGTTAATCAGTGAAATGGGCCGGTAGCTCTTACAGTCTGCCGGGTCCTTTCCGGGTTTATGGATCACCGATATTGAGGCTTGGAGCATTTGTGCTGGGAATGAGGCCCCTGCTAAGATTTCATTGAATAACTTTAACATGTGGGGGGCTAGAATTTTTAAATATTTCTTGTAATATAAGTTCGAAAAGCCATCTGGCCCTGGGGCTTTAGCCGGTTTTAGTGCTTTGATGACCCCAGAGAGTTCCTCCATCGTGAAGTCCGACTGGAGTGCCTCCCTTTCGCATCTCTTCAAAATGGGTAAATGTGCCTCTATTAAGAAGGTCCGTAAATCCTCCTTTGTTTTCGGATTATGGGTTACCTTATCTCCATTGTATAATATTTCGTAATACTTTTTGAATTCCCCTGCTATGTTCGCTGGGATGGAGGTAAGGTCCCCATCTTGGTTTCGAATTGCGTGAATGTGATAGTTTGGAAGCTTGATTTTTTAGCTTATTGGCAAGTAGTGTGTCAGGCTTGTTAGCTTTTTCATAAAATTTCCGCTTGGACCAGGTCAATTCCTTCTCGGCCTGGGCGGAGAGGAGGAGGTTAAGACTAGTTTTAGTGGCTAGTATTTGAGTTAACGTGTGGGCATTCTTATTTTTTTGTGGAGGGAGGAAAGCTCTGCTAGCTGTTCCTCTAGCTTCAAAATTTTTCCCTCCCGTTCTCTTTTCCGTTTAGCGGCCAGATTCATAATGACCCCCCTGAGGGTAGCCTTATGGGCCTCCCACAGTCTGGAGTGCGTAGCCACACTCCCCTCATTCTCCTCGAAGTATTGTGTGAGCTTTTCCCCAATTTCCACCTGTAGGGCTGGGATTTTCAGCAAGATTTCGTTTAGTTTCCAGTTCGCTCTAGGTCTGTCTAGTGGGATTAGTGTGCACCGCAGCTCTATAGATGCATGGTCTGACCATGAAATATCATGGATCTCGGTGCGAGAGACCCCAGGGACCATTCTGTTGGATACAAGGAAGTAATCTATCCTGCTATATGTGTCATGTGGGTGTGAGTAGAAGGTGTATTCTCTCAGTCTCTGGTGTTGTTCCCTCCAGATGTCGAGTAGTTGGCAGTCACGTAACCCTTTTTTAATTGTTAGTATGTCAGATCTGTGTGTAATATTAGTGGATGAACATCTGTCAAGGTCCTCCCGTAGTGCCCTGTTCAAGTCTCCAGCGACAATGATATTACCTCTGGCCACTTTGTTGAGTTTCCCAAAGAAGGTAGAGAAAAAAACGGGGGCCGTCTCATTAGGGGCATATATTGTTGCTAGAGTAATTGGGAACCCTTGGATTGCACCTCTTACTATGAGGAATCTGCCCTCTTTATCTTTGAAAGTCCTATCGGGTACGAACGGTATTCTTTTATGAATTAGTATGGCCACCCCTTTTTTTTTGACTTTCGCGGAAGACAAAAAGTGTGTCGGGTAGTCCTTATCCAGGAATTTGGGGTAGTTGTCTTGAGAGAAGTGTGTTTCTTGCAGAAACAGAATTTCTGCCCCTTTACGCTTATAATCTCGGAAGGCGATTCTGCGTTTAACCGGGCTGTTAAACCCCTTAATGTTATGTGATACTAGCCTGAGTTCCTTACTCATTTAAAAGTATGAGATGACTTTGCTGCTGATATCTGTTCTTGATTGATGCACCTGGACCACAATCCCGACCTCCTCTTCTTCTCGAACTGCAATACCTCACTTCACCACCTACAGCAATACACAAGGGGGAGCACACAAGAGGGTACACCTGGGGGGACACAACAAACACTAGACAAGACAAAAGACAGTAGAATTCTCGTCGTCTCGGCGACGTCGCCTCCTTGACGAGATCACCGCCTTTGGGAAGCTGGACTCCTCTCCAACCGCCCGGAGGAAACGTGGGATGAAGTTCACTCACCCACCGCGTCCAGTCCCAAAGGACTTCACTAGGGCCCAGGAGATCCACCCTCCTCCCCCCTAGTGCGTGGCCCATGCGGATTTTTGAAGCAGGTCACTCCCCCCCACTCCTGCCTCGCTCTTCCTGAGCTTGAATGAATAAAACCTAACATATACTATGCATAACCAGAGTCTGTCCCGGCTTTGTTCACCCCTGTAGTGTATCAGGCTAATCCCTCGGTGTCATGGCCTCAGCAACCTGTGTTTCTTTGCTTCTCCTCCAGTTCTCGTCCCCCTACTTGAGGTCTGGTCCCCGGCCACGGTGAAGCTGTCACCAAATAAAGAAACTCACCCCCGAGTGAAAGAGCGGTGATCCCCGACACCCCAACTACAGATGTCCAGTGATCAAGCAACCTGCGCTGAAACTGAATCCCTGGTGAGAAAATTTGCGGCCTACCTTTCTGATGATGGCGGCCCCCGACACAAGATGGCGAAGCAGCTCTAGAAGGCGGGAATCCACAGTGAACCGCAGGAGCAGGAAGAGAGCGGTGAGCGGGAAACAGGAGCGGGCGCACGCACCTCCGCACTGGTGAGAGACGTCTTCCAAAATGGCCGCCCCCCGGATACGCATCACAGCTGTGCCCCGGAAGGAGCGGCGCCATCTTGGAGGTGGCGCGGAACCAGCTCCCACCGGCGCGACCAGATGACGTCACCAGCAAGACCAAGGACAGCCGTAAGCCCATCAAGGCGTCCAGAATGCGCCGGATGACCCGCGCAGGCCTGGATTAGTCACCTCACCGGCCCGACGCGGGCTTTTTGAATTTTGCGTCTGGGAAGAATAGAAAGACATACGGGAAGGGAATTAGTATAGCGCCGTAGCGGCAGAACCATTAAGCGAGTAAGGGCAGGGTGAGTGATAGAGAGGGAGTTAGTAAGAGGATAAAAGCAAGTAGATGAGAGGAAATAAGCCGAAGTGGAGACATTTAAGGAGACAATACTATAAGAAGGAGTAAGGAAGTAGACTTGAATTTAAAGTGGGGTAGGGATGCAGCAAGTAGTAAGGAAGTGGTAGAGGGGAGAGCAAGGAGGAGAGGAAGTAGGGAGCTAGAAAGAAAGAAGAATAAATGTGGAGAAGTGAGGAAATCAGAAAGCTATAGAAATGTGCAAGTTAGATAGTGGGAGTGGTGACTGGAAGTGGAGTGAAGGGGGACGTGAAGTAGGACTTGGTAGGTTAGGTATCAAAGGAGGTAGAGAAGTGTTAGTAGGTTGGTGAAGACAGGTTGAGTGGGAAAGGAGAAGGGAAGTAAGGAGCAGGGCGACACAAGGTTAAGATAGACAGATGAGATCGCTGGGGAAGGTTGAAATCAAAAAAATGTTTTAAAGCACTTTACTACATTTGTGAAGTAAGGCTTTAACCGAACATGAAAATCAGTATTCTGAAGGAGCAAGTCACTCGCTTTTTATAAAAAAAAATTTTTTTAAAACAGGATTGAAGCAGAGGGTCTCCCCAAGCTGAACCGCATTCATTTCAACTCTGGGACCCCCCCATTTCCCATAATACTTCCCTCCAAAGGGGGTGCCAGGCTATACGATAAAGGGGGTAACCAGGCTATACAATAAAGGTTACCACTGGAACGGTGGGCCCCTGGCAGCTACCTGGCACCATAAGCCAGGGGCCCGGCATTATAACATGTGAACGTTAAAGTGTCCCCTGCCTTTCCACTTTTCATAGAAAAATGGAAAAAATGTGTGGTGCTCTCAAAAAAAACCTCAAAATATGTAGTACAAAAATTGTAACGTTCAATAAATGTATATAATGATTCCTGAAATGAAAACCTGAAAATGAAAAATCATGTTGTTTGCAGGAGTTTGGGGGGGGCAAAGATATCAGTAGTCTCCTAATTCTCCCTGGCGTGCAGGCATGATTTGCCAGTACGTGGGTTGAATTACACCAGGGCTGCCCAGTGACTCCTGATTTTCAAGCCCAGATATCCCAGTCCTATTTCCCTTACAGCTATGAGTCTGCCCAAGTTATCCTATGTATTAAAGTATGTTTTATTTCATTTGTGTGTAGCGGTCATGTAAAATGGCTACAGTCATCTCTCCTGCTGACAGTAAGGCCTGGTAAGTTGTGGGCATGCCAGCAGTAATTATGGAGGTTTGCCCTCACACCCTGGTGGGGTGCCCTGTGTATGGATGGGAGTGGTCACATGCTCTGATTCCATGGTTAGTGATGTCAGAGGTGTGTCAGCTTCCAGAGTGTACATAAGGCACAGCACTGTGTCTAATAGTTAGTTCTATCTGAGTCCTGAGTTCTGTAGGAGTTCTGAATAGTCTGCGAGAGTTATGTTATAATAGCTGAACAGGAAGACTGTGTCCAGGGACCTGGCACAGGGTAAAGACATCCCGGCTGGGATAGGGAATCCCTATTAAAGGAGAATTACACCTTTCAAAGGGAAGCACTGAGGGACAATGAGTGGCTAGAGAAACTACTGCGAGGGGCAGTTAGCCCACCTCAACCAATAAAGATGCTCTTAATCACAAACCCTCTCGTGTACATGTGTGGAGTGAATGTACAGAGAGGAGCACCACAGAGGAGTTCCTCGTCAGGACCATCCCCAAGTGACCGAAGGGACCCTGATGAGGTGGAGGCGCTGCACTGGAACTAGGTAGGACTCCGCACACTACCTCAGCTGCCTGTCTGGATGGGTCCTCCCCACACACCATCATGCGGGAGACTCAGGAGTCCTGTTGCCAACAGGTGCACCACCAGACACTATCACACTGTAATGGGGACCGGTTAGACCACAGGGGCCAATGTGAGATTGGGTGGGTCAGGCCGGGCCAGAAATACCGTTACATTTGGAGGCGAGCTGCTGAGATCAGATCTGTCAACAGGACAGGCTCTAGCTAGGCACACTGGGAAACAGGGAGAGCGTCTGCTGCCACTCTGTGCTGCGTAGGGACGGACCTAGGGGTGGTCAGGGGCTGACAGGGTATTGTCAGTTCGCAGGGACGACCTAGGGGCCTGAAAGGAGTGAGGGGTCTGGAGCCGGGCTATAGCTGACCGAGTCACTTTGAGGTAGTGCTAGTTGGTAGGACGCCAGAAGGGATAGCCTGTTAACGTGGTCAGGAATCCTGGAGAGGGTCTGCGCTAGGCTGACCAAGAGAGGTAGACGCCCCAAGTACTGCATGGCAGAGCCAGAGTACTCTAGCCCATTCCAGACACTTACCATAGGGAGCACAGACTGGGAGGAAGGAGTTACAGCAGACACTGAGAGAGTGAGCCTAGCCTGAGGTAGTGCAACATGAGTCCAGCCTAGATCAGGTACACATGTGGTGGTGCATCTGAGCAATCTTTATTGTACTGGTGTGGTGGCTGCCCCGCAGAGCGGAGCCCCATGTATGATAATTGGTACGAGAGCGTGACAATCCAAGGAATGGAGGATCCGCGTGGTGCGGAGAGCCCAAAATGGCGACCAGAGGCTGATGGGGAAGGCACCCATGGCGTGCGCCCCACTGAAGAGCAAACTGTCGCTGAGCTGTCTCTAACTAATCTGCTCTGGAGTGGAGCGAAGGCTGTGGCTGCCCCGTTTTTGTCCTGTCTGGGACACCGAGGGGCCACCCTTGAAGAGTGTGAGGACATTGTGATAACTGGGGGGGAACCCAGCGAGAAGAGCAAACAAACTGACATTTCGGGCTTAAAAGCCACCCAAAATGGCGGTTCCCGCTTGCTAGGGAGACCGCATGGGCCAGTCGCAGAGAAAATGGCTGATACAGAACTTGCAAAAAGCTGGCCGGGAATGGCGCGAACAGCAGAGCCCCGCCCTGATGGGGGGTATGGCGCGAAAGCTACGACTGCGCTTTCATGGACAGTGACTCACTCGGCCCCTGTGCTGAGTCAACCGCTTAGTCTATGGGACCCTCCCCTGATTTCCACCAGGGGGAGTGACTTTCAATTATGGCCTGTGGGAATGCACCCACTGGGCCCAGGGACTGATATCCAGACGGCGCCACTACAAGAAGTAGTTCCGGCCGCGGAGGTAACGTGCAAAAAGGAGGGATATTTTGCACGAAAAGCAGCTGCCAGGAGAAGGCGGGAACTAGCCGCGGCCCAAGAATCCCACTCTGATGAGGAAATTGGCGCGAAAACGCAGACTGCGCCCACCAGGACTGAGAAAGGCGCGGCCTTAATTAAGGGGCATGCTATTCCCCTGTGGGATCCGCCCATAATTGCAACCCCTGGGGGCGGGTTCCAGCTATGCCAGCGGAAGGAGGAGCCGAAGCAGGAAGTGGCTGGCCCAGAAGCTTCTACCGGTCAGTTGCGAGGAACCACTGACCTGGAGAGACCCATACTGAAAGTGGTCCCTACCAAAAGAATGGCCTGCTCCTCCACTGTGGGAACTATGGTATCCACCCAGCCCTACTCGGTACCCGGCGGGGTACTGGTAGTCAGGGTGGCTAACACCGAGACGGTGGTCGGGCTCTGCCTACAATGCGGGCTGCCCGAAGGCATTGTTAACACGGCGGCACGCTGCCCACAATGCGGGACACTATACTTATGGCCAATGCCGACGTTCATTCCGATCCAATCTGCTGACCCCCCGGGGGATACGGCTAGGCGCTCCGCCGAGTCCCCTGGTGCACTGTGGATCAATCGTGCAAGTCCCGGAGAAAGGGGACTGGAGTCGATTAAATCAGCTGGGTCAGCAGCAACCGAGACGGTCGGGTCACTCCCCGACCGCACTGAGAAAAGACTATCGCCCCGATCGGTGACCCCTAAGTCGGGGAAGGCAGAATACTCGGATGAGGATCTCCGCGAGCTAGCGGAGGTGAAATCGAGGCCCAGGACAGAACCGGGGAGGACGACACCCCGTAGTGTGAGTAGCAGCCTGGAAAGCAGGGCGTCCCCCGCAGATCGGCGAGCCGAGAGACGGAGTCCCTCCGCCTCAGGACATGGTGGCGACGGGCGAGAGACGCCTACACCCCTGCGGAATGGTAAGAGAAAGCCACTCACTTACCTTGCTCCGGTAGACGGTGTAGCGGAAACAAGGCCGTGCCAGGCCCAAGACGCACGTGCGGAGGAGATACCACTTCCGGTGGAGACGACGGCGGAGCTTCCGGATGTCGTCATCGAGGAAGAGATCCCGCATGGGGGTCCCACCCAAGATGGCGGCGCTTCCGGTTTCGGTGAGGACATCATTTCCGGTGGCGACGGCGGAATAGACGGGAAAGATGCAGCAACGCTTCGGCGATCGGGTGAATGTCCCCGATCACCTCAAGGGCCCAAGAGCTGGATGGGAGACCCGCAGACGGATGAGGGTGAGCTATCCTCCTTGGAGCAGTCCATGGACAGCCGGGAACGGGTCGTAGTCCCGTGGCGTATCCCATCTTGCCCCTACGCCCAACCCCACGCCCTAGGTAAAACCCCTGCCCCCATCACATGTTCCCCGGGGTCCCCGCCTAGTCTGGAACTTGTGGACATACCTTTGGGGGGGGAGGAGAGACGGACTGGTGAACGACAGCGCAGTTGCGCTACGGAGGGCATTTCTCGTGGAGGGGGAGAATTAGGCAAGGCCGCGATAGGCCGGTGGTTGCCTCCTGTGACCAATAAAACAGAGGACAAGGCCCTGGGATCATCACGGTGGTCCGTACCACGGTCAGCACGGACATCGGGGGTATTCTCATGGGGGGATGCGGAAGAGAGTGACTCAGGGGATTCACATAGGTTCAAGGAACACCGTTGGTGGGCCCCCCTCTTTGAAGGTTATGCGGCCTGGATGGATCGTACGCGATTCCTTATTAGAAGGGAGGATGTAGTTGACTTTTGGTGGGCCAAGGGAGAATTCACCCCTGAACAGCGAGACAGAGAGCTGCAGGAACGGTGGTATAAGATTGAGCACAGGGAGATAGAGCCCATGGGTCCCGATACACTGTCAGACCCTGTGGATCCTGACGAACCCCTGTCATGGGTGCTACCTGGGAGGGCAGGTAGGGCTGACCTAATTAGGATCAGTAGAGCGGAACGGGCAATAATGGCTCGATACAAGTCTTCCCACGGGTTGGAGTACCCTTATGTCCCTGAACCCCTCATGGAGGAGATAGAAGAGAACAGGGAAAGGTGGCTTAGGGAAACCATCGAGATGTACCTAGTCAATAAGGGGAGTGACGTTACTGGAAGGAGGGCAGAGGACAGAATAGATCACCTGATGCGAGTGTGGAGTATAGGGAGGAATATACACAAACACAGGGTGACCTATAGGCCCGAGAGGGGACTGCCTAGGCACTATCATGTCACGGTCCTGGACATGGGTGGTAGAGAGGTTAAGAAACCTGACCCGAGCCACTATTATTAGGGGGTACTAAGGCATTTTGCGGGCTCGTGGCTGCTGGTCGGGGCGGGCTTGGCGAGATGTCACTGTGGTCATTTTTTTTTGTATAATGGACAATCTGTGAGGTTAACAATTATGTGTTATGTGTTACAGTGCTTCCTGGAAGAAGGCATTTAAATTTAGGTCCCAGCGAGGACGATGGGATTCACCAGGGGGAGAATGTAGCGGTCATTTAAAATGGCTACAGTCATCTCTCCTGCTGACAGTAAGGCCTGGTAAGTTGTGGGCATGCCAGCAGTAATTATGGAGGTTTGCCCTCACACCCTGGTGGGGTGCCCTGTGTATGGATGGGAGTGGTCACATGCTCTGATTCCATGGTTAGTGATGTCAGAGGTGTGTCAGCTTCCAGAGTGTACATAAGGCACAGCACTGTGTCTAATAGTTAGTTCTATCTGAGTCCTGAGTTCTGTAGGAGTTCTGAATAGTCTGCGAGAGTTATGTTATAGTAGCTGAACAGGAAGACTGTGTCCAGGGACCTGGCACAGGGTAAAGACATCCCGGCTGGGATTGGGAATCCCTATTAAAGGAGAATTACACCTTTCAAAGGGAAGCACTGAGGGACAATGAGTGGCTAGAGAAACTACTGCGAGGGGCAGTTAGCCCACCTCAACCAATAAAGATGCTCTTAATCACAAACCCTCTCGTGTACATGTGTGGAGTGAATGTACAGAGAGGAGCACCACAGAGGAGTTCCTCGTCAGGACCATCCTCAAGTGACCGAAGGGACCCTGATGAGGTGGAGGCGCTGCACTGGAACTAGGTAGGACTCCGCACACTACCTCAGCTGCCTGTCTGGACGGGTCCTCCCCACACACCATCATGCGGGAGACTCAGGAGTCCTGTTGCCAACAGGTGCACCACCAGACACTATCACACTGTAATGGGGACCGGTTAGACCACAGGGGCCAATGTGAGATTGGGTGAGTCAGGCCGGGCCAGAAATACCGTTACATGTGCTTTTACTATAAATGTCTATTCAGCCAGCTCAGGCATCCATATAGGTGCCGGGAAGTCTGCATAGACATCGGAGAGGAGAAGGGATGTTGAGAGGTGTCGGGGTGTGAAGTGGCCAGGGCAGGGCTTAGTACTGGGTCCGGAGAACAGAGACCCCCTGCGGGGAGGACACTCTGATCTGCCAGACTCAGTGGAGTCTGCCCAGTAGGTGGCAATGGGTTGACTAGGGGAAGCAGCAAAATGTCGGCGCGTTTTCCCATTGGTCAATCCGTATGTCCCGCCCACGGGTCATCCCGAGCCGGCTTAGCCCGTCCCCTCCTCTGGCGTCAGTCAAAGGACGAGCCGCTATTCATATCGGCTGGCGGCAGGGTTTCCCATGCTCCAATTGGTCGCTCCTTCCTCCATGCTGAACATAGAACAGTGGAGGGTATGTAAGGACAAAACCCCAGTCAGAGAACCAGACGATCTAGTGACTTGTGTCGATGAAGCTAGGGCGGACTTTTCAAAGTTGCTGTCACGAATACCAGAGCAACCGGCTTGGTTTTGAAGCTAGGAAAAGTCTGCCCTGCAGAGACTAAGTCAGACGTGAAGTTCAAGTTCTCATTTGGAACGTAGCGGTCGCGGCTAGGAACTGAAGCCAAAAAGAGGACCAGAAAGCCCGGGTGTATATCCCGGTCAGGTTAAGCGTACCGAAGCATTCGCCCTGCACCTAGTAGAGCCTAGATTTCACCCCCAGCAAGTGTGCTTTTAGCTGTATTTTGTGTATTCATTGTGTTGTACGCGGGTTTACCCGAATAAACTGCATTTTGTTCTTACCACCTTGTTTGCCTAGCGAATGATCCCGGTACAAATAAGTGTAAAATCTCCTGGTCTCCCGTGAGAGACATTAGGGAAGGCCTAGTGATGTCACGGCCACGCCTCCCCGTCACGAGCGATCTAAAGTCCACAGATCGCTCAGGCGACAGGCGCGCACAACGCCATGTGCTCTGTCGCACACGCACTATATCACACAGCAGAAGCCAATGCCAATTATCGACTATGGGGACATACTGTAGTATATGGCACAGCACCCCAAACCCACCTTAGCAACCTTGATACCCTCTACAATTCAATATGTCGCTTTGTCCTCCAATGCAACGACAACACACATCACTGCGAAATGCTCAAAGAACTAGATTGGTCATCACTAGAGTCTAGGCGCAAAGTTCATCTTTCCTGTCTTGCCTTCAAATACTTTCTCGGCAAGCTACCCACCTATCTGAACAAGCTCCTCACCCCTACCACGTCAGCACTTATCATCTGAGATCAGACTCCAACAGACTGCTCATGGTCCTAAGGTTCAACAAAGTATCCGGACGCTCCTCATCATAGGCCTTCATTATACCACCAGCGGCGGGACACGCGCGCTACCTCAGTGCGATGCGCTGCCTGAAACTTGCACTGCAGGCAGGAGGCATCGGGAGGCGAGGCCATGATGTCACGTGAGTGGTTCACTCTCATTGGCTGAACCGCTCACATGACGCGGCCATCGCTCCAGAAAATAAAATTCTTGGATCTGTTCGAAAATTTGCGCACTTGGCCGCCTCGTTGGTCACCCATTCTTAGTGTGCGCTCATAGGAAATCTTTTATTTGTTTTGGTGGCGCACAACGTTCTGCGCTCCGCCGCTTCGGGTATAATCACGGCCTTACCGTGCACCCCAAAACTGGAACAACCTACCAGAGACTCTTGCAGATGCTACCAGTCTAAGTGCTTTCAAAACTAAAGCTGTCTCACATTTTAATCTGGTCTGTAACGGTTACATGCGCCTATAATATATATATATTATCTCTAACTGTGCATGCAATGTCTTGTATATAATGTATACCATGTTCACTTAATGTAACTATGGATTTGTAACCATGTATCTGTCATCATAACTCTGTGCCCAGGACATACATTGAGAGTTACCTCATTTTCAAGTATTGCTTCCTTCCTGGTAAAACATTTTATAAATAAATAAAATATCCGAGGCCTAAGGAGCGAACACATGATTAGGAAATGCAGGAGGGGGCGCAGGACCCTCCAGCACTGAATGGGTGAAAATCCCTCAGCTGCCCCAGGGACATCAACTTTAGGATTTCCTGTACAAGTGTACAGGCATACCCCGGTTTAAGGACACTCACTTTAAGTACACTCGCGAGTAAGGACATATCACCCAATAGGCAAACGTCAGCTCGCGCATGCGCCTGTCAGCACGTCCTGAACAGCAATACCGGCTCCCTACCTGTACCGAAGCTGTGCGCAAGCGGGGAGACTATAGAGCCTGTTACAAATGTGTTATTTACATCAGTTATGCTCGTATATGACGATTGCAGTACAGTACATGCATCGATAAGTGGGGAAAGGGAGTGCTTCACTTTAAGTACAATTTCACTTTACATACATGCTCCGGTCCCATTGTGTACGTGAATGCGGGGTATGCCTGTACCACCTGATAAGATTACACAAATAATGCAATAAATTGCACCCATTTAAGAAATATAGCGCTGTGCCATTTGTTTAAATAGAGCTGCGTTAACGTTCTGCCACCGTTAACCTGCGTTAATAGATGCGACCAAATCTGTACATCATTTTCTTTTACACTACATTAAGGTGAGACTATAATTACACGTTTATAATGTGAGGTCTATGAGCTGAAAGCGCAGCTTAGGGCAGGGGTGAGCAAACTTTTTATGCCGAGCCCCCCTTTTCATCCATAAAATTTCTCGGGCCCCCCCTGCCTGACGTAATCAAAATCACATGAAAAAAAAAAATTTTATTAAACGGTATACAATATAAATCCAAATATGTCTATAAATACTTACATATTTCAACAGCTCGCGCTTGCAAAATTAGGCTGCGTCCACGCTGCCGCTGAGAGCGGTGACATCACCAACTCTCCAAGCCTGAGCGCAGGGTGTCCTGCATCATTTTGCAAGCGTGGATCGGGGCTATTTGTGTGTGTTTGTGTGTGTGTGTGTCTGTGTGTGTTTGTGTGTGGCTGTATGTGTGTATTGACTTCTGCTGAGCGCACTTCAAAGTCAATTTTGTTTGTCTCCCCAAGCGCCGAGCTTGGGAGAGCGTACGTGCACAAAGGCAATACTTTTGGGGGGCATTCATCCTCCTCTTTGCTACCTCCCTTCCCTATCCCCCCCCCCCTTTTGTTTCTACCTTCCCCTCCCTGCTCTTTGGCTTGCTATCCCCATTGTCATCCACAATCCTACCTACATTATTATTATTTATTTTTTCCGTTTTCAATGTTTTCACTTTTTTTTTATTATTTCTGTACATTCATAGTGTGATTGATATAGTGGCAGCCGACCCTTTCCCTCGCAGAGGATCGCAGCGAAGCAGGCTGCCAGCGGAGGAGAGCAGGAACACAGCGCTATTGCAGGGCAGACACCGGGAGGGGCGTTTGACTTCACCGTGCTCGGGCGTGCTCCTCCCCGTACCCCCGAAGCCCCTGCGCGTGCGCACACACCATCACGAGGCCGCCACCTGCACTATCTTGTTCAGCCACCCGCACACATCTTCGGCTGCCCGCCCGTGCACATCTTATTGGCCGCCCCTCGCGTACAGCTTTTTCGTCCTCCCGCGCAAAGCGTCTGCCGGCCCGCGCACCCAGATTTCGCCGCACGTCGCCTGCGCCCCCCTAAATCTTGCGCCTTATTGCCCCCCACCAGTTTGCGCACCACTGCAATACAACACACACTCTCTCTCTCAATCAATCACCACATACACACACACACAATCCCCCACACACACACACACACACACACACACACACACACACACACACACACACACACACACACACACACACACACACACACACACACACACACACACACACACACACACACACACTCCCCCCCCCCCCACACACACACACACAATCCCCACACACAATCCCCACACACACACACACACACACTCAATCCCCCCACACACACACAATCCCCCCACACACAAACACACCCCCCCCACACACACAAACACACTCAATCCCCCCCCATACACAATCCCCCCCGCACACACTCAATCCCCCCCACACACACACACTCAATCCCCCCCACACAAACATACACTCAATCCCCCCCCATACACACAATCCCCCCCACACACACACAATCTCAATTCCCCCCCCCCACACACACACACTCAATCCCCCCACGCACACACTCAATCCCCCCAATCACACTCAATCCCCCCCCCCACACACACACAATCCCCCCCACACACATACACACTCAATCCCCCCCCACACACACACTCAATCCCCGCCCCCACACTCAATCCCCCCCCACACACTCAATCCCCCCCACACACACTCAATCCCCCCCCCACACACACACACTCAATCCCCCCCACACACACACACACACTCAATCCCCCCACACACACTCAATCCCCCCCCACACACACTCAACCCACCCCCCACACACACACTCAACCCCCCCCCCACACACACACTCAACCCCCCCCCCCACACACACACTCAACCCCCCCCCACACACACACTCAACCCCCCCCACACACACACACTCAACCCCCCCACACACTCAATCCCCCACCCACACACACACAATCCCCCCCCCACACACACACAAAATCCCCCCCACACACTCAATCTCCCCCCCCAACACACACAATCCCCCCCACACACAAACACACACCCCCCCACACACAAACACACACCCCCCCACACACAAACACACTCAATCCCCCCCCACACACACACTCACTTAATCCCCCCCCCCATACCTTGTGACCTTGAGCAAGTCACGTTATCTCCCTGTGCCGCAGGCACCAAATAATAGATGTATGTGTAGGGATGTGGTAGGAGCCTCATATGTGTGTTCAGTTGGTGTTTTGACTGTTCAGGAGAGTCATGTGGAGGTCTGCGCTGATGCAATAGCTGTGAGTCTGTGCAGCTCAAGGCAGAGAAGCTCCGTTGGGGAACTACAACTCCCATGAGCTCCTGGGCAGTCACCTGACTTGAGGAGCCAATCGGAAGGCTAGAATTAAGGGAGGAGGAAAGGGAAGCGTGGGGGAGAGGCTAGTCAGAGGGGATCTGGAAGGTAACGGAGGAGGGTGTATGCGTGCAGGGGGTCCGTGACCCGCCTGCATAGGCTAGCTTTACCCCGCAGGCCCTTAGGAGAAACCCCTGAGTCACAGTGTGCTGCTGTGCTGCAGGGACGGCCATAGTGCTAGCGATCAGTCACCTTACTGTGTACACAGTTAGGGACAAGCGTGCGGAGCAGGTTTGCTGGTGAGCTGCTTGGGACCAGACAGCTGCACTGCGGACATCCCAGACAAGCAAGGATTCGGCTGATCCTTTTCCAAGTATTACCGGTCACCGCCGTGACCGGAAGGTAGTAGATACGTCAAGTGCACCAACACCGGTCAACAGGCGCTGATCCCGCCTTAGGCATAACTATAGGGAGACACTAGCGAGTACACACCGCTATCGTACTATTACACGGACACGGTGTGTGGGGCACGCGGTGACGGGATAGAGACACTCATAAGAGCGTGGCTGAGCCACTATTGTACAGGACAATATTCCCTAGGGGTGTGGTCGAGCCACTGATGTTAGAAGGACATTATCAGTTAGCGGTGTTAGGGTATGATAGAGTATAAGTTATAAGATAAGTGTATGCATATTGGGTTATTGCCACGGTTCATATAGAGTATAAGTTTATTATTGCACATAGTATAACCCCCGGTTACCTGGCTGCAGGCAGGGCTTGCTGACCCCCCCCGGTTACCTGGCTGCAGGCAGGGCTTGCGGACCCCCCCGGTTACCTGGCTGCAGGCAGGGCTTGCGGACCCCCCCGGTTACCTGGCTGCAGGCAGGGCTTGCGGACCCCCGGTTACCTGGCTGCAGGCAGGGCTTGCGGACCCCCCGGTTACCTGGCTGCAGGCAGGGCTTGCCCTTGGGCACCTGGTCGGCCCCGCACACGGTGAAGGTGTGAGTGTCGTCGCTCAGCCGCACGGTGACGCCGCGCTCGGGCCGTACGTGCAGCACCCGGCCCTGCATCCACACCAGGCCCACCTCCAGCCCGCCGGCTCCTTTCTCCAGCCAGAAGGAACCGGGCCGCCGTCGCACGCATTCCCTCAGCCGCCCCGCTAACATCTTCACCGGCGGGGAGGTAACCTGGGAGCCGGGCCGCGCTGCAGGCCGATCTCCGGCGGCCGCCATGGTCGCCATGGAGACAGCAAAACTGGTGCCTTTTCTGACATTGACAGGGGACCAATCGCGGCTCCTGTACGAGAGCAGCAACCAATCATAGGACAGGGGGGCTGGGCTGGTGACCCTGAATTAACCCCTTCCAGGCTGTTAGTGTGACAACCCTCTATAAAGACGTGTCTCTGTGTAATAAACCAATGTCAGAACAATACATGGCGCGCCTGTGTTTGTGTTTATTAAGCAGCAGTGTCACATATTCCAACATCTTGTTTTAAATGTCAGGGGTCAAGTCTGCACTATGTCTGACCCCCATACAGGGGAAAGTGGTTCTTGGGTGAGCCATACTCCAGCTAACAGTAAACAATAATAATAATGACAATAACAAATATAATAAAGTTAATAAATAATAATAATGAAAGATGAATAAATAAATCCTAATGAAAAAGAAATAAGTAGCACCAAACATAATGACAATATTTGTTTGATGTTAACATTTAATAATATGTAACGTATAAAGCAGCAAACCCCTACTCTCTCCACCAGAAGTACAATGCTAATTTCCTTTAAAATAGATTTGAAGCAAAAGGTGACACTGTGCTCATTTGCATGTCATTTCCCAGAGTCCCTGGCTGCAGTGGAAGCTGCATGGGATAATGGTGAAAAGCAGGGTTGCAGACCTGTCTGAGACATGTGAATGTGCTCACAAGGGAGATTGTTATTTCTCTTTAGTTCATAGTCATTTTTAGAGCAAAGATCAGCAACATTTTGCCTAAGACGACATTGTTTAGGATATTTACTAAATTGTACTAGGCCAGCAAGGCACTTTACAATGCTGTACAGTAACTAAGACTCCTTACAGACTATTCACTTGAGTGGACCATAAAGTGTCTTATAGAGGGAACTCTAAGGTGTCTTAAGATGCATTAAGATATATTATGTATGGAAATCTTTATTTATATAGCGCTTTATAAGAGAGGCAATACAGTACAGGGAATTATAGTACAATAAGTGCAACAAACAAAATCAGACAATAGGAAAGGAAATCCCTGGCCTGGAGAGCTTACAGTCTTAATGCTAGATCCATGGAACTCTGTTGTGTTTACGTTAATAACGGGACATTCCTGAAATTGGTACCTGACCCTGTGTGGAAGGCAGAGACACAGGGGCAGTGCCTGCCAATATCATAAAGAGCAGTGCACTTCCTATTTAGTAGAAGTGTGTGTCAGAGTTAAGAGTTCAGTCCAGAGTTAGAGTCTGCTGAGTCTGTCACCTGGCTGGCCCAGGGTGACAGAGAGAGCCTATATCAATTGGCCGTTGGAGAAGGGGAGCCATCAGCCTCTGAGTAGAGCTGATGCAACCTTAGTTAGGGAGGTGGACCAATTCCTCTCACCCTGTTTAGGGGGCGAGGGAAGAGCTAGTCCCACCCTGGGTGCCCTTGACCTGGGGTGGTGGCAGGGACACAGAGACCATCCTGAGGGAGAGCAGTCCTGTGTGGAGGAAGACACCCTGTACCTGATTGACAGTCTTGTTGCTGCTATTCTGCTGCTGTGAATAAGGAGCTGCGGCTGCTTTTAAAGATATACAGTGTGAGACTGGAATCTCTCATCCCCAGGGGGGGGGGGGGACTCTCTGGAAGGATTCCACTCGTATTCCTGGGGCTCAGAGATGGAGGTGCTGCACCATTAAATGAGACAGAGGCATTCACCCCAGAAACCTGATCCTGTCATCCCCCATACCATCGCGGGAGACTCAGGCCCCCCTGTTGCCAGCAGGTATGCACCACACTCAGACACGTAGCCAGACCCTAGTACAGAGGAGGGGGCCCGATCTGCGATTGGCCCAGGGAAGGGGGGCTACATTGGGAATGGATGTTATTTTTCTTCATATTACTGGGTATCCTCAAAGCTAATGATATGCCAAAATGACGTCCATTAGCAAAACTACAATTGTTTCTTCACTTTTTCTGCTTGATGAATAGGGTGACCAGATTTCGAAAATGAAAAACCGGGACACCTTAAAAAAGAATTTATTAAACAAATTACATCACGTGACACCCCCCGTTGCCATGACAGCGAGACACTCTGATGCACCTGCAGTGTTAGTGTGTATAGAGGTGGGGGCTTTGCTTGGGCCCTTCAACTCTTACAGCCAGGGCATTATTGGCCAGGAATGCCCAGTTCGGAGGGGATTACTACTTCAAAATGTATTTGATTCATAACAACATCAAAAAACTGTAATACCAATAACTAACAACCACAGACAATGATCATCTAAACCATCAAATAAAATGTCTACGGCCCTTGTTCAAGCATGTTTGCGGTACTTACCAGATAAATCAGTGCCTGCAATCCACGACTGTATCTGCCTCTCCGAGCGTCTGTAAGCAATCCAGCGTTCCTGGTGTGTGGCTAAAGAGGTGAGGGACTCCCTCCTCTCAAACGGAAAAGAAGAGCAAAAAATAGAGTTGGAACATACCTATCATACAGGGATGAGAGAGAGGACAGAGAATGAGAGAGAGACACAGAGAGAGAGAGAGAATGAGAGAGACAGAGAATGAGAGAGACAGACAGAGAGAGAGAGAGACACAGAGAGAGAGAGAGAGAGACACAGAGAGAGAGAGAGACAAAAGTAATGTACTGTATAACCATTATACCGTATGTCACGGTGGGATTATGGCAGGCTGTATAAGGTCACATAAATATATATAGCTGATGATATATATTTATCACTGGGTCTGAACTGAACGAGTATTAGATATAATAAAGTATATTTATTCCTTTGGATAGGTGAACACACGAATAATACAGTAACAAACAAGAAGTACACTTACTTTGGGGTTGGGGAATGAGAAGTATGAAGCATAGCAATTCTCTCGCAATCAGGTAGCATTCAGATGATAAATTGAAGACAAAGGATACAGGGGGGACATCAGTTTATAAACCTTTTGTGCCCTATCCTTAACATTGAGTACCGTGGATTGGTTCTCAATTACCTCTAGCCAGTAGTTAACATGGGAACACTTTTTGACCCATGCCCCCCGGCCAGTTGGTATATGCGCAGTAGAGCTCGGGGGTCCCATTTCTATAACCCCTCCTCTATATCAGGAATGCCAGCTAGTCTACCAAATGGAGTACCTGGCAGGAAATCCTTTGTTGTGAGGTGTGAAATGGAACACTTGAAGACGGCTCTGGTTTGAGTAGTCTCCACCCTCATGCAAACAGTGGAGGTGACAAAATCCTTTGAAACATACTCAGGCCCTAGACATTGGGTCGCCTTTCTGGCCATATGCTACCCTGGTATGCAAAGGAATCTCCTCTGAGTTTTACCCATATCTCGGAATACAGTAAGTTGGATAAAACATGAACATATTAAAATATCCGGGTCCAGCAGGTCCAAACTTCCCAGTTCTCAATGCCGGAACTGGGACACCCTAGGGTCCAATTTGCGACCTGCTACGACCTGGGAAACCGGAGATACACAAATACACTTAAAACCGTTTTACATTTTAATACATAAATCTCCACTGTAAATGAAATCACGGTTTTTCACTAAATCGCCATTGAAAACAACGGGCTTCGCCGCCATAGACTCTCAATGGCAAACGCCGCCGTTGGCGGCTATGGGAATCCCCGCCATAGACTTTCAACGGGGCGATGCCGCCGTTGAAGTCAATGGGAGTTTTCCGCCGTAGCCGGTCAATGGGGTTTGGCCGCCATTGAAGTCTATGGGAGAAATCCCGAACTTTCAAGGGGGTCCATACTCCGTCGGGTTGGTCCAAGAGGGTCAAGGATGGTTCTGCAGCGATGCCGGAGCAGTGACTACAGATACCCCAAACCCTGACTCTCTGGGCCCTCCGGAACCGTAGCTATGGAATACAAAAATTCAGCTTTTCACACTTAGCCGTTTTCCTGAGCTGTTTCAGCCGCCGCCATTGGAACCTATGGCGCGGCCCGCTCTTCTCGGTTCGACCCTTATCGGGGTTAGGGTTAGGGTTACGGGATACGGGGACCCGGTTGTGGTCGAGTGGGGGGAGGTCTAGGAACTAGGGACAGAAAGAATTTTATTTCTAGGGGCCCTAGAACTGTTTATTCCCACGCCACTTGTCGTTGAACTTGACTTGTAAGTGATCAAAGCTCTCCTATTGAAAATGTATCCGCTTTGCGGTTAAGCGGTTTGGACGGCAGCCAACTCGTTCCTGGAAAGCTCTTTCGAGGATTTCTCCATTGAAGTCAATGAGCCCATAGACTTTCAATGGGAAACCGCCGCTCTCCCTCTCGGACGCCATCTACTGGTCTTCTCAGGAACAGGACTCCACAGCAAGATTCACCATTAGAAAGCATTGAGCCCTAATGGCGGCCTATGGGAACCTGCAAAATGGTGCCTGAAAAGGCGGGAAAGTTACACAAAGGGCTATAATCACTATACCACTATTAACCCTTGTGCTCTCGGATGGATCCCAGTGTGTGTGTGCTGCAGACCAGATGTTACAATAAAACAGGGGAATACACATTTACAGGTTACAACAGGGGTTGAATCACAGTTCTGGGTCTCAGAACCCCTTGTCTCCCTGGTGAGGTCAGGGGATGGCCAACTGGGGTGTAACCCCTTTAATCCCGGGCCACCCCCTTTCTCCCTCTACACCTCCCCTTCTTAATGGGTGTCCTGTGGCCCACTGGCCCTAACGGGGGTGGGGCACTGCTGGCACCATTAATGAACTCAGTCTCAGAGGGATAGTCCTGGCGTGAAAGTCCATCAGCATTGCTGTTTTCACTGCCGTTTTTGTGTTGAATGGTAAATTCAAATTCTTGCATAGCCAAGCTCCATCTTAGCAACTTGCATTCTCCCCTGATACCCTCTGTAGCCAACTCAGGGGATTATGGTCTGTGATGACCGTGAAAGCCCTCCCATATACGTAGGGCTGAAGCTTTTTGAGTGCCCACACAATGGCCAAGCACTCTTTCTCAATGGTGGCATATGCCACTTCGCTGGGGAGCAGTTTGCGACTTAGATACACTACAGGGTGTTCTTTGCCGTCGTCCCCCACCTGGCTCAACACAGCCCCCACACCAAAGTCTGAGGCATCAGTCTGAATAAGAAAATGCTTGGTATAGTCTGGAGCAGCCAGTATGGGGGCTCCAGCAAGCGCAGTTTTCAGGGCCTGGAAAGCAGTTCCACAGGCAGGAGTCCAGGTAATAAGCACAGGCTTCTTGGTCAGATCAGTCAGGGGTTTGGCCAGGGCGCTGTACTGTGGGACAAATTTCCTATAGTACCCTGCGGTGCCCAAAAATGCCATGACCTGTTTCTTGGTTTTTGGAACAGGCCACTCAACTATGGCTTCTACCTTGGCTGGCTCTGGCTTGAGATGCCCTCCACCCACCCTGTGCCCTAAGTACAGGACTTCTGCCATCCCTACCATACACTTAGTGGGTTTTAAGGTAAGCCCAGCCTCCCTGATCCTACCCAGCACCGCAGACACATGTCCTAAGTGGGATTCCCAGGAATTACTAAAGACAGCAATGTCATCTAAGTAAGCCCTGGCATAGCTCTGCATCCCTTCCAGTAACCTATTGACCAGGCGTTGGAAGGTAGCCGGGGCATTCTTCATCCCAAATGGCATCACTATGAACTCATAGAGGCCACTTGGAGTGATGAATGCTGACTTCTCCCTAGCCTCCAGGGTCAGTGGGATTTGCCAATAGCCTTTGCTCAAATCCATGGTGGTCAGATACTTTGCCCCCGCGAGTTCATCTAGTAACTCATCCATGCGGGGCATGGGGTAAGCATCTGACACCGTCCCAGCGTTGAGCAACCGGTAGTCCACACAAAACCTGGTGGTTTTGTCCTTCTTAGGAACCAGGACTACTGGACTTGCCCAAGGGCTCTGGGATGGAGTAATTACCCCTAGGGTCAGCATCTCCTCAATCTCTCTCTCCATACTGGTCTTGACCTCTGCTGACACTCTATAAGCGTGCTTATGCAGAGGCTGCAGGTCCCCTGTGTGTACTGGGTGTTTGGTGAGATGGGTGGTCCCTGGCATGTCAATGAAGAGGGCGCTATACTGAGCTAGCATGTCCCTGGCTTCTTCCTTCTGCCTAGCACTCAACTGTGCCCCTATGTCTACCTCCTCTACAGTGTTTCCTTGCCTTGCCTTGCCTCCCCTAGGAGATCAGGCGGAGCATTGCTCGCCGGATCCTCTAGCAGTGGGCTACAAATGGTCAGCACTGCTCCCATACTCGGTGTTCTGTATTCTTTCAACATGTTGATGTGGTATGTCTTGTGCCTCTCAGGCGCTACCTGTACAACATAGTTGCACTCATTCACCTTTCGGATGACCGAGTACGGTCCCGACCAGGCAGCCATCAGCTTGTTCTCCCGAGTGGGTTTGAGAACAAGCACCTGCTGTCCTGGGATGAATTCCCTGCTACGGGCCTGCTGGTCATACCATTGCTTTTGCTTGGTCTGAGCAGCCCTGAGGTGGTCCTGGGCCACCCTCATGAGCATCTCTAGCCGGTCTCTGAGATCTACTACATACTGGATCACTGAAGCATCAGTAGCAGTAGCCTCCCCTTCCCTCACAGAATAGGTCCAGAGGTCCACGTACCCTGCGGCCATATAGTAGCTCGAAGGGGGAGAAGCCTGTAGATTCTTGCGGTACCTCTCGGTAGGCAAACAGCAAGTGCTGCAGGTGAATCTCCCAGTCTTTCCCCTCCGCCTCTATAAAGGTCCGAAGCATCTGCTTCAGGGTCCCGTTAAACCTCTCACATAATCCGTTTGTCTGGGGATGGTAGGGGGTAGTGCGCCGGTGCTGTACACCGCAGGCATCCCAGAGACAATGTAACAGTTCACTCATGAACTGCGACCCCTGATCGGTTAGGATCTCACTAGGGAAACCTACCCTAGAGAAAATGTTCAGCAAAGCTGCTGCCACCGTTTTGGCACTTATGGTGCCAAGCGCTACTGCCTCAGGGTACCGGGTGGCAAAGTCCACCACCATGAGGATGTAGCACTTCCCTGACCTGCTAGGAATCATGAGGGGTCCTATCAGGTCCATCGCTACCTTCTGGAAGGGTTCCCCTATTATCGGTAGGGGTCTCAGGGGTGCCTTCACACAGTCGCCCGCCTTACCTACTCGCTGGCAGGCATCACAAGAGCGGCAGAAATTGCTCGCATCTCTGGATGCCCCCGGCCAGTAGTAACGCTGCAATAACCGGGCTCTCGTCCTGGTGACCCCCTGATGTCCCGCTAACGGAATAGAGTGAGCTACCCGTAACAATTGCTGTCGGTACCCCTGGGGCACTATTAGCTGTCGCTTACCGGTCGATCCCTCCTCTATCCCCGGGTTCCCTTATTCTCTATACAGGAGTCCCTTATGCCATAGGCATCGCTCAGTGCCTTCCCCTGCCTGAGATTCGGACGCCCGAAGTCTCACGCCGGCCAGGGTAGGGTCTGCCTTCACTGCCTCCCTAAACTGGGCTCCTAAATCCAGCCACCCCCCAGTCGGGTCATTGTCAGGGGAAGGGGACACAGTGAGAGGGAACAGTAGGTCAGCCTGTGGTTGCAACTGGTCCTGGCTTACCTCCCCGGGCTCCTCTGCGCCCTCCGCTAACGTTGGTCCCAAAGGCTGGGGGACTGGAGCGGCCGCCGCCGGCATTGCCGCGGTCTGGCTCCGGGTAACCGCCGCTACTGCAGCGGGCTGGGGTACACGGTCGTAGGTGCAGGTCATCGGTCCCAGGTCGTTGCCCAAAAGAATGTCGGCATCCAAACCGGGTAAAACCCCCACCTCCCGCACACCCTTGCCCACCCCCCAATCCAAAAAGATGCGGGCCACCTGCAGGAAACGTGGCTCTCCGTCGGCCACAGTGATCTGCATCCCAGGGCCTGGGATCAATTCCTCTGGCCGGACCATATCAGGTCGGACCAGGGTCACTGCGGCTCCTGAATCCAGCAAGCCGACTGCTTGCCGGTCACCGACTGTGACCGGGGTGAGATGTTTGCTCCGGCCGTCCGTCTGCTGCATGTCTGCACTGAGATGTCCTCCGCTCCTGGCTGTAGGCACCGATGAAACCGGGATAGGGGTGACATGGGACGTCTCGCTGGGAGTTGTTTCCATGAGCGGTCCTGGTTCTTTGGTGGAAGCCACCCGAACACGGGCTACCGGCTTCGCAGCTGGGGTGCGTTGCCCTCGATAGGGTCCGCTGGAACGCAGGGGTTCCGGCCAATCTGGTCTGAGGTGACCGGTGCTGTTGCAATTATAGCACCAGCGCTCATGCCGGAGCTCTCCCGCCTTCTGTGACCTGCTGCCCGCAGGCGGATTTTGGGTCCACTGGGGGGTACTCACAGCTTTCTTGGCCGGCGCCGGTGGGGTTACCGCTTTGGCTGGTACCTTGGCGGTCATCTGGGACCGGCTGACCACATAGTCATCGGCCATCCTCGCCGCCTCGGTGTAGGTCTTGGGCTTTTTATCATACACAAAAGCCCTCACCGCCGGCGGGCACTGCTGCATGAGCTGCTCCTGAAAGATGAGGTCCAGCAGGCGTTGGTAAGTCCTGGCCTCAGAGCCCTCCACCCAGTGTAACCCGTACAAAGCCATGCGGGTCACATAAGTGACATAGTTCTCCTGAGGGTGCCTCTCCTCCAGCCGGAACTTACCCCGGTAAGCTTCAGGGGTAAAACCGTGCTGAAATAGCAAAAGTTCTTTCAGGTGGTCATAGTCATCAGCGAACTCATCTGTAAGCGCCATCAAGGTCTGCTTAGCCAAGCCGGAGAGTAGCGGGTCCAGGCGTGCAACACTATGCTCGGGAAGCACCTTGTACCTCCGGCACTGCGTTTCAAAGTTCCTTAGAAACATGTCGATCCAATCAGTGCCTTCCACGTACTTGGCGAGACTGTGCTTGTCCAGTTGGAGTTCATCTTTGCGGGGTTGGACCGGGGGGCAATAAGCGGGTCTGTTCACTGCAATTGAGAGAAACTTTAGCCGCTCCTCCGCTGTCCCTCGGTCTCCCCATGTGGTGATCAGTGCCAACATTTCGGGGGTAAACGGACTGGTGGCCGCAGCCATCAGTGCCCCTCTTGTCGCACTTGTCCCGGGAGGTGCACTTGTCCCCTCCCCGGGATCCTGCCGCTCCGGCACTGGGTTCAGTCCCTGATCTCCGGGCGGCTTTAAAAGGGCGAGCTGAGTCGTATCCTGAGACTCTGCAAGCTCGACTTCATGTGCTGTGATTGCCTCAATCATGTCCTCGACCTCCTGGTCCACATAATCCAGTCCATAGGCACGGCACTTGTCTTTTAGCTGATTTCTAGTTTTCAGGTAATAGGCGTTCTCTGCTTCACTCAGGGTTCTGGGTCGCAGCAGGTGAGGTGGTGTGACAACTTGCGTTAATGGTTGCACTAACGTGTGTTCAATATCTTGAGACCCAGGAACTCGCAATTACCATCAAGTTCCTGCTAGCTCACAGTACCCCGCAGAATACTGTGATCTAGGTCCAGTTCAATCCCGCCGCTGCCACCAGTTAATTTATAAGCCTGTCACGGTGGGATTATGGCAGGCTGTATAAGGTCACATAAATATATATAGCTGATGATATATATTTATCACTGGGTCTGAACTGAACGAGTATTAGATATAATAAAGTATATTTATTCCTTTGGATAGGTGAACACACGAATAATACAGTAACAAACAAGAAGTACACTTACTTTGGGGTTGGGGAATGAGAAGTATGAAGCATAGCAATTCTCTCGCAATCAGGTAGCATTCAGATGATAAATTGAAGACAAAGGATACAGGGGGGACATCAGTTTATAAACCTTTTGTGCCCTATCCTTAACATTGAGTACCGTGGATTGGTTCTCAATTACCTCTAGCCAGTAGTTAACATGGGAACACTTTTTGACCCATGCCCCCCGGCCAGTTGGTATATGCGCAGTAGAGCTCGGGGGTCCCATTTCTATAACCCCTCCTCTATATCAGGAATGCCAGCTAGTCTACCAAATGGAGTACCTGGCAGGAAATCCTTTGTTGTGAGGTGTGAAATGGAACACTTGAAGATGGCTCTGGTTTGAGTAGTCTCCACCCTCATGCAATCAGTGTAGGTGACAAAATCCTTTGAAACATACTCAGGCCCTAGACATTGGGTCGCCTTTCTGGCCATATGCTACCCTGGTATGCAAAGGAATTTCCTCTGAGTTTTACCCATATCTCTGAATACAGTAAGTTGGATAAAACATGAACATATTAAAATATCCGGTTCCTTTGGGTCCAGCAGGTCCAAACTTCCCAGTTCTCAATGCCGGAACTGGGACACCCTAGGGTCCAATTTGCGACCTGCTACGACCTGAGAAACCGGAGATACACAAATACACTTTAATACATAAATCTCCGTTGTAAATGAAATCACGGTTTTTCACAAAATCCCCATTGAAAACAACGGGCTTCGCCGCCATAGACTCTCAATGGCAAACCGCCGCCGTTGGCGGCTATGGGAATCCCCGCCATAGACTTTCAACGGGGCGATGCCGCCGTTGAAGTCAATGGGAGTTTTCCGCCGTAGCCGGTCAATGCGGTTTGGCCGCCATTGAAGTCTATGAGAGAAATCCCGAACTTTCAAGGGGGTCCATACTCCGTTGGGTTGGTCCAAGAGGGTCAAGGATGGTTCTGCAGCGATGCCGGAGCAGTGGCTACAGATACCCCAAACCCTGACTCTCTGGGCCCTCCGGAACCGTAGCTATGGAATACCAAAATTCAGCTTTTCACACTTAGCCGTTTTCCTGAGCTGTTTCAGCCGCCGCCATTGGAACCTATTGCGCGGCCCGCTCTTCTCGGTTCGACCCTTATCGGGGGTCCAGGATACAGGGACCCGGTTGTGGTCGAGTGGGGGGAGGTCTAAGAACTAGGGACAGAAAGAATTTTATTTCTAGGGGCCCTAGAACTGTTTATTCCCACGCCATTTGTCATTGAACTTGACTTGTAAGTGATCAAAGCTCTCCTATTGAAAATGTATCCGCTTTGCGGTTAAGCGGTTTGGACGGCAACCAACACGTTCCTGGAAAGGAACAGGGGTTGAATCACAGTTCTGGGTCTCAGCCCAGTTAACCCCTTGTCTCCCTGGTGAGGTCAGGGGATGGCCAACTGGGGTGTAACCCCTTTAATCCCGGGCCACCCCCTTTCTCCCTCTACACCGTACCCCCTAGTATTCGTGTAATCATTGTCCCACACCCCCTATTACTCACGCTTTGGCAATACTGAAATGTTCTTTTGTCATGCCAAAAAAGCTGATTTGATTTGAGAGACACAGAGACACACAGAGAGAGACACAGAGAGACACAGAGAGAGACACAGAGAGACACAGAGACACAGAGAGAGAGAGAGAGAGAGAGAGAGAGAGACACACAGAGACACAGAGAGAGACAGAGACACAGAGAGAGACAGAGAGAGACAGAGAGAGACACAGAGAGAGACAGAGACACACAGTGAGAGACAGAGACACACAGTGAGAGACAGAGACACACAGAGAGAGACAGAGACACACAGAGAGAGACAGAGACACACAGAGAGAGACAGAGACACAGAGAGAGAGAGAGACACAGGGGCCTATTTAGTAAGCGTCAATAAGGCTGCGTCTATAGTATTTCAGACGGAGGGAAGGCACACACGCTGCAATACACTTGCTGAAGCCTGAGCTTTTTTATGGCTTTGCAGGGAATGATTCAGGCGCGATTTGGGGGCGTGGCAATGAATATTTGGAGGCGTGGCAATGACGTTCCGGCGCGGACGTCACTTCCGTACCTCACATCCCGATCCACCGGCATTTTTTCAGATGCAGAATCTGAAGCACTGTGCAGACAAGAAGAAAAATGTACACAATGCGCACCAGAGATTAAAATATAGTAAATTATTTATTAATAAAACAAGAAATAACCGAGGGGGATCCAACCCCACCTCAGTACATATGCGTCACAGATCCGGGTTCGGTTACAATGAACACAAACCACATGAATAATCAAATATAACCAAATGAAACTAAATCTATAAACAACATGACAAACGGTATATAAAATAATATAAAGGAAGACAGTGTTCAATAAAACGGGATAAAGGAATCCTGGATTGGCTAAAAATATAGCTAAACAGCTGCCTGAGGCTGACAGGGGGAGACGGAGACTTACACTGAAGCCCAGAGCGGGTTCCGCGGCGAACGTATTGGGATCCGGACCGCGCCACCGCAGAGATGTTACCACCGCCCGAGCTCCCTGCAAACGCCGTCTCGGCCTGTCAGAATACGCGCAGAGTGACCTGTCGTGACACGTCGGTTTATGTGTCTTTTTCAGTACAAAAACTTGTGATCAAACTTACCAGAGTGCTGTCTCCTGATCTCGTGCTTCAAACGGAATCGTATGTTTTATTA
Source organism: Ascaphus truei (assembly GCF_040206685.1). NCBI lineage: Eukaryota > Metazoa > Chordata > Amphibia > Anura > Ascaphidae > Ascaphus > Ascaphus truei. The sequence goes on along the minus strand of NW_027457165.1, from coordinate 58,517 downwards.
TTGCTTTATGGGACAAGCACCCAATTTTTTCTACTTGCAAGTGGAGTGCCGGCTGCTTCTGTGGAATATATATATATATAATTATATATATGCCAGGCCAGGACGCAAGATGCAAAACCTGCGCAATGCTCTATACAGCGGACACAATACAAATACCACACAGGAATCGGGAATACAAAATCAGAGGAAGGTTCACCTGTTCCTCCAGCAATGTCGTGTACCTCATCATGTGCATGAAATGTCCAGGGGGCTGCTACTACATAGGTGAGACGGGGCAGGGGCTAAACAAGAGAATGAACCTGCATCGCACAGCATCACATGCGGAACAAGAGACAGTCCTGTTGGCGAACATTTCTCTGACTCTATCCATAAGATGGACGATCTGGGGGTTGCCATACTCAAAGGTAATCTTAAAACACCGAAATAGAGATGGTTGCACGAATACAAATTTATGCAACTGTTCGGGACACTTAGCGGTGGCCTAAACAGAGATCGAAATTTTATGAGTCATTACTGACACAAGTGAACTCTCTTCCCATGAGCGCTAAAGGCCATGTCTGTACATACTGTGCTATATGTATGCACACACAGCTGTCTCTTACACATACAAATACTCCTTGTTTTTCCATCCCTATACACCAATAGGGACCACATAGTATCTACACACACTTTTAGTTTTGCTACAATCTCTCACATTTCCACACCTACCCACACCATTTATATTAACTCCCACTCCACACACACACCTTTTGTAAAGCACTGTATAAACTGTGGGCTCTCCATTCATTTATATTCGCACAGATACACACACACACACACACACACACACACACACACTCTTACATCACTAACTTTCAGGAACCATTTAACACCTCTAGCCATAAATCACATTCACACAAGGGGGGGGGGGGAGAAGAGACAAGCACAGATAACATTCCAAGAGACACTGTTTTTAAGTATACTATTTGCTTGCTTCATTCATTGTAACATCGCCAGAAGAAGAGATCAGCGTATCTCGAAAGCTCGCACAAATAAAAGCATTTCGTTAGCCACAGAACGGTATAGTCTATTTATTTTTTGATTATATATGTATATATATATATATATATATATATATATATATATATATATATATAATGTGACACAAAGTATACCGCATCAACACAGTGCGTCACTGTTGCCCAGAAACTGTCTTGATTTATAATATAATAACAATGGACAGTGGTGCAAAAAGATAATGGATATGTATTACAACGAAAAAAGCATCCTTATGAAGAAGCACACGGGCATGCCAAGAAAGTGATAACAATACAAATGTATTACTGTGGATTACAAGGGGAGAAAAATTGATAAAAGAGGAGGGGGACTCACATCTACCAAACATGTATTCCGTGAGGCAAAGAACACCAAAAGGAATCACCAGCACAAGCAGCTCTGATCCAAGCATGCACATATACCTCTACACACAAGCAGCTCTGATCCAAGCATGCACATATACCTCTCCACACAAGCAGCTCTGATCCAAGCATGCACATATACCTCTACACACAAGCAGCTCTGATCCAAGCATGCACATATACCTCTACACACAAGCAGCTCTGATCCAAGCATGCACATATACCTCTACACACAAGCAGCTCTGATCCAAGCATGCACATATACCTCTACACACAAGCAGCTCTGATCCAAGCATGCACATATACCTCTACACACAAGCAGCTCTGATCCAAGCATGCGCATATACCTCTACACACAAGCAGCTCTGATCCAAGCATGCGCATATACCTCTACACACAAGCAGCTCTGATCCAAGCATGCACATATACCTCTACACACAAGCAGCTCTGATCCAAGCATGCACATATACCTCTACACACAAGCAGCTCTGATCCAAGCATGCACATATACCTCTCCACACAAGCAGCTCTGATCCAAGCATGCACATATACCTCTACACACAAGCAGCTCTGATCCAAGCATGCACATATACCTCTCCACACAAGCAGCTCTGATCCAAGCATGCACATATACCTCTACACACAAGCAGCTCTGATCCAAGCATGCACATATACCTCTACACACAAGCAGCTCTGATCCAAGCATGCACATATACCTCTACACACAAGCAGCTCTGATCCAAGCATGCGCATATACCTCTACACACAAGCAGCTCTGATCCAAGCATGCACATATACCTCTACACACAAGCAGCTCTGATCCAAGCATGCACATATACCTCTACACACACTGCAGCTCTGATCCAAGCATGCACATATACCTCTACACACACTGCAGATCTGTGCACATAACGTAAGGAGATAGCTGTTGTTGTAAAATAGTAATTGCAGAAATGGAGGCAATAAATGCTCGAGTATTAAAGATGTAAATACATCACCATTAAAGCGTAGGTGTGAAAGGCCAATTTACAGATAGCCAAGGCCTCCTGTCATGGAAAAGGGTAGGGGTCCCACTCCACAGACTCTCACTCCAACGCGTGCCGACTAAAACGGTCTTCTTCAGAGAGAAGAAGATATTATATATACAGCTAAACCCCGTTATAACGCGCCTCGTTATACCGCGATTCGGTTATAACGCGGTTTTCCCGTGGCTCCCGTTTTAAAAAAAAAAAAAAAAAATTAAAACTGCACACACACTGCTCATTGCACACACACTGCACACACACTGCACACACACTGCTCATTGCTCACACTGCACACACTGACACACTGCACACACACTGCACACTGCACACACACTGCTCATTGCTCACACTGCACACACTGACACACTGCACACACACTGCACACACACTGCTCATTGCTCACACTGCACACACACTGCTCATTGCTCACACTGCACACACTGACACTGCACACACACAGCACACACACTGCTCATTGGACACACTGCACACACACTGCACACTGCACACACACTGCTCATTGCTCACACTGCACACACACTGCACATTGCACACACACTGCTCATTGCTCACACTGCACACACTGACACTGCACACACACTGCACACTGCACACACACTACTCATTGGACACACTGCACACACACTCACACACACTCACACACACTTACAGGCACTCACACACTCACACACACTTACACTCACAGACACTCACACACACTTACACACACTCACACACACTCACACACACTCACAGCCACTCACACACACTCACGCACACTCACACACACTCACGCACACTTACGCACACTTACGCACACTCACGCACACTCACGCACACTCACGCACACTTACAGACACTCACACACACTCACACACTTACACACACTTAGACACTCACAGACACTCACACACACTTACACACACTCACACACACTCACAGACACTCACACACACTCACACACACTTACGCACACTCACGCACACTCACACACACTCACACACACTTACGCACACTCACGCACACTCACAGACACTCACACACACTTAGACACACTTAGACACACTTAGACACTCACAGACACACACACTTACACACACTCACAGACACTTACACACACTCACACCCACATACACACACCCATATACACACACACACTTTCTCTCCCATATATACATACACACACACACTCTCTCACTCTACACAGACGGGGGGTGGGGTCGGAGCAGAGGAAAGGCCGCGACCAGCACCACCACCCGCTCCCCCCCCTCCTCCCGCGCAGGCAGCGGGAGCACCGGGGACAGCGGTGGGGAGAAGAAACCCCCCGCTACCACCTCCATGCAGGCAGCGGGATCTGAGGTAAGCGGCGACCTGAGGGACATCCCCGCTCCCATCTCCTGCCCCGCGGGCTGTCAAGCGGTGACAGGGGGAAGCGGGGACAGGAGGGACATCCCCGCTTCAATCTCCTGCCCCGCGGCCTGTCCCGCGGTGACAGGGGGAAGCGGGGACAGGAGGGACATCCCCGCTCCCATCTCCTGCCCCGCGGGCTGTCCCGCGGTGACAGGGGGAAGCGGGGAGCGGAGGGACATGCCCGCTCCCATCTCCTGTCCCGCGGGATGAATATGCGCTAAAGCGCGGCGGCCATTTTTTTTCCGCGACCCCGTTAGTAACGCGGTTGTCTCGGGGTGGACCCCGAGACCCGCGTTATAACGGGGTTTAGCTGTATATATATATTTTTTTTTTGCATGTCATTTCCCAGAATCCCTTGCTGCAGTGGAAGTGCTGTATGCTGGTGATAATGGGGAAAGGCGGGGTTGCAGACCTGACTAAGACATGCAGAAGAGCATACAGTTGTATCTGCATATTTGCTTTCCTGTGGAGGGTTTTTGTCACTTTTTTTACTCACCATAACTTAACTCAGTATTATGGTATAGCCTATCCCATAGCCTCTTTGCATACCCAGTTAAATCAACCCCACACTGATGAGACCCATTAAGGTCGAAACAGCTGTCTGTGGGTGGTTTTCTGGGTATGCACCTTAACCCTGGCTGTGCTCAAAGCTGTGACCATGCAGCAAGCTTAAGCCTATAGGGAACCATGTTAAAAATGTTTTTTGAGGCAAAAAGTGACACTGTGTGCTCATTTGCATGTCATTTCCCAGAATCCCTTGCTGCAGTGGAAGTGCTGTATGCTGGGTGATAATGGGGAAAGGCGGGGTTGCAGACCTGCCTAAGACATGCAGATGAGCATACAGTTGTATTTGCATATATATATATATATATATATATATATATATATATATATATATATATATATCTCTACTATATATTTCTGAAAGCACTGTATGTCTGCGTCCCTAGCGGCAATCTCATTGGTCCCTTGGCCTGCCCGCCCCCGCACCTCTCATTGGCCTGAGGCAGAGTGACGGGCAAAAACACACACACACACACACACACACACACACACACACACACACACACACACACACACACACACACACACACACACACACACACACACACACACACACACACACACACCCCTCACACACACACACACACCCTCACTCTCCCCCGTCAGTTGGACCACAGCTCACCTTCCACACACCCCCCCCCCCCTCCTCTCCCGGTGCCCCTCACTCTCTCCCCCCACCTCACCCAAATCCCCACGCTCCGCAACATCCCCAGCCGCACCATTACCCTCACCGTGCGCCGCGGCCCTCCTGCTCAGCAGCAAACTCCAGGCTCCTCCCCCCTCGCGGTGCGGCCTGGGCCTCCTGCTCTCCCCCTCACGTGCGCCGCTACCGTAGAGGGGAAGCGCGGCCCGGGCCTTTTGCTCTCCCCCTCACGTGCGCCGCTACCGGAGAGGGGAAGCGCGGGCCGGGCCTCCTGCTCTCCCCCTCACGTGCGCCGCTACCGGAGAGGGGAAGCGCGGCGCGGGACTCCCCCTCACGTGCGCCGGCTCCCGGACGGAGGGGAAGCGCGGCGCGGGACTCCCCCTCACGTGCGCCGCTACCGGAGAGGGGAAGCGCGGCACGGGACTCCCCCTCACGTGCGCCGCTACCGGAGAGGGGAAGCGCAGCGCGGGACTCCCCCTTACGTGCGCCGCTACCGGAGAGGGGAAGCGCAGCGTGGCGCGGGACTCCCCCTCACGTGCGTCGGCTCATGGACGGAGGGGAAGCGCGGCGCGAGACTCCCCATCACGTGCGCTGGCTCCCGGACGGAGGGGAAGCGCGGCGCGGGTCTCCTGCCACTCTTGCCCCCCCCCCCAGCTTCCCGAACTCACCTCCTGCCCCAGCCAGATGCCACGGGGTCAAGGTAAGTCACCCACCGTCTCCCACCCACGCACTGTCACCCAGTCACCCACCCAGTCACCCACACACCCACCCAGTCACTTTCACCCAGTCACCCACCCTCCCAGTCACCCACCCACTCACTCAGTCACCCACTCAGTCACCCACCCACTCAGTCACCCACCCACTCAGTCACCCACCCAACCACTCAGTCACCCACCCAGTCACTTTCACCCAGTCACTCAGTCACCCACCCACCCACTCACTTAGTCACCCAAAAACTCACTTAGTCACCCACCCACTCACTCAGTCAAGTCACCCACCCACCCACCCAGTCACCCAAAGTCACCCACCCAGTCACCAACCCACCCACCCAGTCAGTCACCCACCCACCCACTCACCCAGTCAGTCAAGGGTCAGTCACCCACCCACACAGTCAGTCACCCACCCACCCAGTCAGTCACCCATCCACCCACCCACCCACCCAGTCAGTCACCCATCCACCCAGTCACCCAAAGTCACCCACCCAGTCACCCAAGTCAGTCACCCACCCAGTCAGTCAGTCAAGTCAGTCACCCACCAACCCACCCAGTCAGTCACCCATCCACCCAGTCACCCACCCAGTCACCCACCCAGTCACCCAACCAGTCACCCACCCAACCCAGTCAACTCAGTCACCCACCCACTCACCCACCCACCCAGTCACTCAGTCACCCACCCAGTCACTCAGTCACCCACCCAGTCACTCAGTCACCCACCCAGTCACTCAGTCACCCACCCATTCAGTCACCCATTCAGTCAGTCACCCAGTCACCCACCCATTCAGTCAGTCAGTCAGTCACCCACTCACCCACCTAGTCAGTCACCCACTCACCCACCCAGTCAGTCACCCACTCACCCACCCAGTCAGTCACCCACTCACCCACCCAGTCACCCACTCACCCACCCAGTCAGTCACCCACTCACCCACCCAGTCAGTCACCCACTCACCCACCCAGTCAGTCACCCACTGACCCACCCAGTCAGTCACCCACTCACCCACCCAGTCAGTCACCCACTCACCCACCCAGTCAGTCTCCCACTCACCCACCCAGTCAGTCTCCCACTCACCCACCCAGTCAGTCTCCCACTCACCCACCCAGTCAGTCTCCCACTCACCCACCCAGTCAGTCTCCCACTCACCCACCCAGTCAGTCTCCCACTCACCCACCCAGTCAGTCTCCCACTCACCCAGTCAGTCTCCCACCCAGTCAGTCTCCCACCCAGTCAGTCTCCCACCCAGTCAGTCTCCCACCCAGTCAGTCTCCCACCCAGTCAGTCTCCCACCCAGTCAGTCTCCCACCCAGTCAGTCTCCCACCCACTCTCCCACTCAGTCTCCCACTCAGTCTCCCACTCACCCACCCATTCAGTTTCCCACTCACCCACCCATTCAGTTTCCCACTCACCCACCCATTCAGTTTCCCACTCACCCACCCATTCAGTTTCCCACTCACCCACCCATTCAGTTTCCCACTCATCCACCCATTCAGTTTCCCACTCATCCACCCATTCAGTTTCCCACTCACCCACCCATTCAGTCTCCCACTCACCCACCCATTCAGTCTCCCACTCACCCACCCATTCAGTCTCCCACTCACCCACCCATTCAGTCTCCCACTCACCCACCCATTCAGTCTCACACTCACCCACCCATTCAGTCTCACACTCACCCACCCAGTCTCACCCAAAACCACCCACCCAGTCACTGACCCCACCCACCCACTCACCGACCCCACCTACCCACTCACTGACCCACCCAGTCACCGACCCCAGTCACTGACCCACCCAGTCACCGACCCTGAAAAAGTCACCCAGTCACCGACCCACCCACCCACCGACCCACCCACCGACCCAAAGTCACCCACCCACCCAAAGTCACCCACCCACCAACCCAGAGTCACCCACCCACCCACCAACCCAGTCACCCACCCACCGACCCAAAGTCACCCACCCACCGACCCAAAGTCATCCACCCCCCGACCCAACTCACCCACCCACCGACCCAACTCACCCGCCCAACCACCGACCCAAAGGCACCCACCGACCCAAAGTCACCCACCCACCGACCCAAAGTCAAACCAACCCAAAGTCACCCACCCACCCACCAACCCAAAGTCACCCACCCACCAACCCAAAGTCACCCACCCACCCACCGACCCAAAGTCACCCACCCACCGACCCAAAGTCACACACCCACCGACCCAAAGTCACACACCCACTGACCCAAAGTCACCCACCCACCGACCCAAAGTCACCCACCTACCAACCCAAAGTCAAACCGACCCAAAGTCACCCACCCAAAGTCACCCACCCAAAGTCACCCACTCAGTCACCAACCCACCCACCCACTCAGTCAAGTGTCACACAGTCACCCACACACTCAGTCAACTCAGTCACCCACCTAGCTGTCAAGGGGGGGGGGAAGCCTAACCCTGTCGTACGCCCCCCCCAAAATTACATCCCGGGCAACGCCGGGTCTCTCAGCTAGTATATACAGTATATATAAAACCAGGTGTCCCACCAAGGAGACAAAAAACAGCACTCAAGGTATATTGCAAAAGTGTATTTGAAAAAAAGCAGGCACATATAAATCCAACGTTTCGGTCCTGTATAGGACCTTCCTCAGGGGCGTGAGGAAGGCCCTATACAGGACGTTGTTTTTCCATCCCTATACACCAATAGGGACCACTAAGTATCCACACACACTTTTAGTTGTGCTACAAACTCTCACATTTCCACACCCACCCACACCATTTATATCCACTCCCACTCCAGACACACCTTGTGTAAAGCACTGTATATACTGTGGGCTCCCCATTCATTTTTATTCACACTGATACACATACACACTCTTTCCTCACTTGCTTTCATTACCTTTTGACACCTCTAGCCATAAATCTCATCCACACCGGGGGAAGGAACAGCACAGATAACATTCCAAGAGACACTATTTTTTAAGTAACCTTTTGCTTCATTCATTGTAACATCGCCGGAAGAAGAGATCAGTGTATCTCGAAAGCTCGCACAAATAAAAGCATTTCGTTAGCCACAGAACGGTATCATCTATTTATTTTTTGATTATTGAAGCTCGGCTAACACGGTACTGATACCTCTACATATATATATATATATATATATATATATAGGGAACCATGTTAAAAATGGTTATTGAGGCAAAAAGTGACACTGTGCTCATTTGCATGTCATTTCCCAGAATCCCTTGCTGCAGTGGAAGTGCTGTATGCTGGGTGATAATGGGGAAAGGTGGGGTTGCAGACCTGCCTAAGACATGCAGATGAGCATACAGCTATATTTGCATATTTGCTTTCCTGTGGAGGGTTTTTGTCACTTTTTTTACTCACCATAACTTAACTCAGTATTATGGTTTATATATATATGTATATATATGTATATGTGTAGAGGTATAAGTACCGTGTTAGCCGAGCTTCAATAATCATAAAATAATAAAAAAATAATATCATCTATTTTTTTATGATTTTATATATATATATATATATATATATGTGTGTGTGTGTGTAAATATATGTATGTGTGTGTAAATATATATATGTATGTATGTGTATATATATATATATATATATATATATATATATATATATATGTGTGTATGTATATATATATATGTATATGTATATGTATATGTGTTTGTGTGTGTGTGTCATACAAGAATCTATTATTATCTAAAATCAGTAACATATGTGATCTATTATGCCATTACCAATTGGACTGTAGGACTATAAAACCATTACGACTGAGTTGTAGCATTATCCCCTGATGAAATCAGCCGTGTGCTGAAGAAACACGTAGGTACTTTCTTCTCGTTGCTATTGCCACACTATCCGTCTTGACGCCGGAAGGGAAGTTGGTACGCGAACAAGGCGAGACACCGGAATTACAGAGTGGAATCACAACTGCATACTACAGATTGCCGGAGGACCATACTGCGAGGGGCGCAGCCTACCGAGTTTCCCGGTCATCGTCCAAAGTCTGGAGCTGCGGATTGACCACCGGATTGACCACCGGATTGACCACCGGATTACCACGGAGCACGAGCCTGTCTCATACAACGCTTTTACCAAACGGATGTTTGTGAGTTTGTTATTTTTATCTTGTCCAGGAAATGAAATTGTTAAACCGAATTTACACATGGAGCGGGCACTTTCTCTTCTTTTTTTTGTTTAGATATCTATCGAGGAGGTGGTTGTTTCCACGAAGAGAGCTGCCCGGGCTCCAGAGGATGCCCGAATTGGATCCTTTTATGATTGAGTTATAACATAGCTATTAGAGCTAGGTTTCTGGACTGTTATTGTGTTTAGGCATAGTGTTTATTATTATTTTATTACAGCTACTTTTTAGTTATTAATTCTGGCCACTAATTCTCACTGCCACTATAATCTTTCTCTAGCCACAACCAAATTGCTATATCAGCTATATTATTTATTGGTTATACCAGGGGAGCACAAACTTTTGCAGCTCGCCCCCCTGCCTTCCCTCTGCTGGTGCTCGCGCCCCCCCCCTTACCTTGATGCGGCGTCACGTGACCGGCAGCGGCATTTGACGAGGGTGACGTCACATGACCCCGCAGCGTAATTTAACACCGCGTTGCCATGGACACGAGTGACGCCGGCAGAGTCAAGGTAAGTAATAGCATTGCAGAGGCCTCACGCGATCCCCCGGCATTTAATTTTAATGCCTCGAGGAAGTGCGCGGGGCCTCTGCAACCGCCCGCGCCCTCCCCCCCCAAATAAAATCTCCCGCCCTCCACTTTGCGCACCTCTGGGTTATACCATATATATACACACGCACACACATATATACACACACACACACATAAATATACACACACGTGTATGTGTGTATAAAACAGACAATATATATACATATAGTATGATATATATATATAAACATACTATATGTGTATGTATGTATATGTGTATATATATATATATTGCACGCACACACACATATAACGTTTTATCCAACTTTTTCATTTATCATTTGTAGAGAAAATGAACAATGTCGCCAAAAGCGCTATTTTTCAAAATGTAGCATCTCTACTAATTAGTGTAAAATGATACTTCATATAAAGCAGGTTATGGGACCCAGTATAAAATGACCTTCATGTCTCTTATCACATCCCAGTATATGTATATCTTCTATTATCACAAGCTGCTAACATGTGACAGGGCTCAGGGTCTGAGCCCAGAATGTGACATATTGAACATTCTCATTCTAAATTTCAAAAAATATTGTGTTGATTTCTGACCTGACTGCCGTGGTTACAGCTCAACCACTCTGTTCTACTGCATGTCACCACTTTCTGCCACAACCAGCTGACGGTGGATCTGCAAGGAGTTCAACGCTCATTGGCATCAAATCTGTGGCTTGGTTGACGTATCATTTCTCCAGCTTTTTATTGTATTGTTTTTAAATAGATTATATTTATTTAGTTGAATAGATTATATTTCTTAGTACAATAGATTCTATTTATTAGTTTAATAGATATTTATTTAGTTTGATAGATTATATTTCTTAGTTTAATAGATCATATTTGTTAGTTAAATAGATTATATTAACTAGTATTTAAGTCTCCCCCTCAGAGCCCCATTAGATAAATATTTTAGGACCCTTGTGCATATTTCACATCTTTTCGGAGTCGCTTATTTTTTAGACCCTCGGAGCCGAAACCTAAAGGGGTCAGCTAAGAAAATTCGGATCAAGAGGAGCCGCACAGCTTAAAGACAGAACATTTCCAAGGGAGATGGAGACAATTTGGGTAAGATCTGATTAAAGGACAACCTTTGGGGAAGGAAAGGGTGATGGGGGAGTGTAAGAGGGGGGTGAGAGAGCAAGGTGGTGTGTCAGATTGGGGCAGAGCAAGAGAACGCAAAAATGATGGGGATTTGCTGCATACCAAAAAAAACAATTAGTGATACTTTTACCAGTGCCCCTTAGTCTCAGGGAAGACCGGCATTTCGTCCAATGTATACAATAAGATTGATGGAAAAGGGCACACAGATTTGAATAAAAAAAGATAATTTATTGTGCCACAGACTACAATGTTTTGGCTGCTGGCCTTTCTTTGCTGGATTTAGTGGGTTTAGCCACTTTACCTGAGAAAGACCAGCAGGCCGAAATGTTGTAGTCTATGGCAGTGCAAGAGAAAACAGGTTGGGGGGGGTGGGTTCTCGCAAGGTCGCCGACCCATGGGTGAGGGTCCCCGGTGGAAACTAGTCCTGGACCCCGGGAAAGCTGTCTGTGGCCCATACAAGCTGAGTAACATGTAGAAAGGACACATGTATGTTCAGAATGAGTTAGCATGGTATTTTGAGAGGCATCATAGCAGGTCAGTGCAAGTCAGTGCAGAGCACTGCAAGGTCAGTCAGTATGAGGAAGGGTCCGATGGAGGAGTTGGAGGGTCCCAGAATATCTCTTAAAGCAGGGGTGCGCAAATCGAGGGGCGCGACATTTTCTTGGGAGGAGGGGCTCGGCGCTTACAGTGGCCCCTCGCTCTTCCCCACAGCATTTAAATTAAATGCCGGAAATCGCGCGCAAGTCCTCTGTAAGTTCCCTTTCCTTGTCTCCGGCGGCTTCTGGCGACAGCAACGTGGCGTCACATGATGTGGCATTGCCATAGCAACGTGATATCACATGACGTCGTTACATCAGAACGTCGGAGACAAGGTGGGGAGGGGGGAGGGGGGAGCAGGGGAAAAAGGTTGCGCAACCCTGTCTTAAAGCATTGTCTTGCATGCAGATCAGAGGCCAAGAATGGATATGGATATCCGATGTGAAGCCGGAAATAAGACAGAAAAGACCGTTTCGGGAGAAGAAGGTGAGTGATGAAATAGTCGTCACTGTGTAACTCTTCCAATTACCTGCAACTTCATGCAGAGAAATAGCAACGCTTGTTTTTAACGTGTTAAGCGCCTAATGGGGAATTCAACTGCTGAGAGGTTAAGGGAGTTACTCACCAAACTCAGCGACGTTTCTGTGTCTCTGTGATAACTCCCCTAGGACATGCCTGAAAACCAGAGGTAACTCAATGTATTTTTGATAAATAGAAACATGACCTTCTGGGGAGGGGTATATAATGGGTACTGGGCCTGGTGAGGTGGGTATAACGGGTACTGGGCCTGGTGAGGTGGGTATAACAGGTACTGGGCCTGGGGAGGGGTGTATAACAGGGTACTGGGCCTTGGGAGGGGTGTATAACAGGGTACTGGGCCTGGGGAGGGGTGTATAACAGGGTACTGGGCCTTGGGAGGGGTGTATAACAGGGTACTGGGCCTTGGGAGGGTTGTATAACTGGGTACTGGGCCTGGGGAGGTGGGTATAACGGGTATTTGCCCTGTGGAGGGCGGTATAACGTGGTATTGCGGAGGGGGTATAAGTGGCACAGGAGCTCTTGCGATACAGAGTATCACTGTCCCTGGTTACAAACACTTCATGTCTCCTGCAGGTCAGGACACGCACGAAGGTGGTGCCCTTTGTGCCACCAGACGACGAGGCGGGCTACGAGGCGGACGACGAGGCATACGACAAAGCGGGCGTCAAGTGGAACAATGAGGTGGGCTACAAGGCGGCCGAGGAGGCAGACGTGGTGTACGATGACCAAGGAGCATACGACAGGTGTGGCCGGATCTGCTGCTTCACCTTTTTTAGGCGGAGGAGAAGACCCCAGGAGCAGGTAGGAGAATACGAGAGGTGCGGACAGATCTGCTGCTTCACCTTTTTTAGGCGGAGAAGAAGCCGGGAGCAGGTAGCAGAGGAGTCAGGGCGTAGATACAGGGGTATTCTAGGGGCCCTGAGAAGTTGGTTTGACCGCAGGAGAGGCAGATAAGATCAGGAAGGCTGCGGGAGGGGCAGGTACTAGAGGGAGATAGGGATATTGGGCGTGAGAGGGTGAGAGAGAACAAGGAGCAGGGCCGGAGCACGGGTTTCATGCGCCCGAGGCGAAACTTAAAATTTGTGCCCCAGTTGTATAAAAAATAATAAGATAAATAAAATAATAAAATAAACAGTGGCGTAGCTATCGGGACTGCAGGGGGTGCGACCGCACCCCAGCGCGACGCAAAATAAAAACAAAAGGGCGCCAAAATACTGGATAAAAAAAAGAATAATAATTAAAAAAAAAAGATAAATAAATTAGAAATAATAAGAAAAAAAATAATAATGATTATTAATGCGCCCCTAGGACCTTTGCGCGCTAGGCGACCGCCTAATGGCCGGCCGGCCCTGCGAGGTATGCGGGAGGAAAAGGGGTGAATGGGATAGATATGCAGGGGGATGGGGGAGCAGGTGAGTTATACACAGGGGCACAAGGGCCCCATCACCCGCATCTCTATATACTGAGTGTGCCCCTGTGTATAACAACGCTGATCTGTGCTGCTCCATCTGATCTCACTGCGCAGTGATCCAGGGACCCTCCGATCGCCATTTAATGGGGTCAGGAAGGAATTTTTTTTCCCCATTGCACAGCAGGGGTTATGTTTCGCCTTCCTCTGGATCACAGCAACAAACTGCCCTTTGTGCATGAATTATCAGTGAGATCTTTATACACCCTGCATTGGTCTTCACTCCTTTGCTGCCGGAGGGGCCTGCAGTGCATTGCTCTGCGTGTTACTATATTGCTCTGCAATGTGCTGCAGGCCCCTACCAGCAAAGAGATTCATTATTTCAATAAAATACTCTCTTTAATCCAACCTATGTGTAGTGTCTTTTCTATCCGTTGTATCTATTGCTAACAGCTCAGTGATTCTTCCCCAGGTCGCTGCACTAGTGTCACACTGCCAAGCCAGGTGTGAGGGAGATTTATAGGGTCACATATACACTTCTGCCAAAACACGAGTGCAAACAGGAAGCCCTTCTGATCTCATATCTTTTATTACACAAAACGGTATCTAAAAAGGTAAAAAGAACATACATGGGATTCTGCTACAAATATCTCTCTAATTACAAACCAATTAGCAAATCATTCAGATTAGAGTCGAGCGAAAAAAAAAAAAGGGTTAAGTATCTCATGTACAGTATATGCAGTGCAGGCTGTTCTGCGCATTACATGCAGGGGACAACGTTTAGGGGATATAAGTAATGCTGATCTCAGAGCTGACCGGCTGACCTGCTCTTCTGGCTGACCGGCTGACCGGCTGACCTGCTCTTCTGGCTGACCGGAGGACCTGCTCTTCTGGCTGACCGGCTTCCCTTCTTCCAGCTAACTGACCTGAATTGTGGCCCCTTGCTCTTCTGGCTGACCGGCTTCCCTTCTTCCAGCTAACTGACCTGAATTGTGGCCCCTGTATCTCCCAATTAAACGTTTTATTGGCATATTCTTGTTTGACTCATTCTATACAGACATTTTCTATATATTCATTGTGGGATTTGATAACATCTGTAAGATCTCTCAGAATATCACATTCTGTACGTTTGTGCTGAATATTTTTCCATTCTCAATTTACTTAATATTAGTTTTTGGCTTCAATTATTTATATCGAGCCCAAAATACCTTTATACAGAATGCTGTTCCCTTTATCCCACAAATGCTGCTTCATTAAAGCCCATGGGTGGCACTTTGTGCATTCTCAAACTTTTAGGCAACATCCCTAATTTCCAAACATGGGATAAAATCTGTGCATATTTAAATGGTTAATTTTCCCATTTTTCCATTGTGACAAAATATCAATTTTCTCACTCAGACTACTAAATCCCTCCCCAAAAATATCCGTTTCACATAAGTGTGTGCGCGTCTCCTTCCGCCTAACTGGCACGTCATCCTTACGGGCGCCACTCCTTGTAACTCCACGCTGCCCTCCAGTGGTAAAAGAAATAAGATACATTTACTATACTCGTCTGACAGCTGCTCCTGTATAAGGTGGGTAACTCTGTATTAGGGGTCTTGGTAGAGTATATTTTATACTTATGTCGGATAGATGAGAAAATAATATTCCTAACGGGTTATTGTGAGAGGCCTTAGATCTTATCCTATATGCACGCAGCCCTCGCCTCTCTGACCTTGAACACGTACTTCAATCTGATTTTTTGAGACTTGAGCGAAAAGAAAGGGTTAAGTATCTCATGTACAGTATATGCAGGGCAGGCTGTTCTGCGCATTACATGCAGGGGACAACGTTTAGGGGATATAAGTAATGCTGATCTCAGAGCTGACCGGCTGACCTGCTCTTCTGGCTGACCGGAGGACCTGCTCTTCTGGCTGACCGGCTTCTCTTCTTCCAGCTAACTGACCTGAATTGTGGCCCCTGTATCTCCCAATTAAACGTTTTATTGGCATATTCTTGTTTGACTCGTTCTATACAGACATTTTCTATATATTCATTGTGGGATTTGATAACATCTGTAAGATCTCTCAGAATATCACATTCTGTACGTTTGTGCTGAATATTTTTCCATTCTCAATTTACTTAATATTAGTTTTTGGCTTCAATTATTTATATCGAGCCCAAAATACCTTTATACAGAATGCTGTTCCCTTTATCCCACAAATGCTGCTTCATTAAAGCCCGTGGGTGGCACTTAATGCATTCTCAGACTTTTAGGCAACATCCCTAATTTCCAAACGTGGGATAAAATCTGTGCATATTTAAATGGTTAATTTTCCCATTTTTCCATTGTGACAAAATATCAATTTTCTCACTCAGACTACTAAATCCCTCCCCAAAAATATCCGTTTCACATAAAAGTGTGTGCGCGTCTCCTTCCGCCTAACTGGCACGTCGTCCTTACGGGCGCCACTCCTTGCAACTCCACGCTGCCCTCCAGTGGTAAAAGAAATAAGATACATTTACTGTACTCGTCTGGCAGCTGCTCCCGTATAAGGTGGGTAACTCTGTATTAGGGGTCTTGGTAGAGTATATTTTATACTTATGTCGGATAGATGAGAAAATAATATTCCTAACAGGTTATTGTGAGAGGCCTTGGATCTGATCCTATATGCACGCAGCCCTCGCCTCTCTGACCTTGAACACATACTTCAATCTGATTTTTTGAGACTTGAAACTGGATTTCCCAAAACAAACTGATTTTAAACACTGACAAGACTGTAACAATGGTATTTGGGACCAGAGCTAAATTGCTAAAGCTGCCAATGACAGAGTTTCAGATAAAAACCAGCTCTAATACCATCCTAGCCCCTGTTACTTGTTTGAAATATCTGGGCATATAGTTCAACTCCCATTTAACATTTGGGTTGCACATTGATACCCTGACATCCAAATCCTATGCCAAACTAGGTGTACTTTACAGGAACAAATCCTCCCTAAGGCCCTCATGCATTAAGCAGCGATAAGCCACTTATCACCAGCTTATCGCCAAAAAAGCCTACAGCGATTCAGAAAGCCCAGAGAAGCTGGCGATTAGAGCAAAAATAACCGGGGTTTTTTTGCCGGAAAATAAATAAATAAATAAAATCGGCAGACGCGCGGTGATAAGCCACTTTTCAGCACTGATCGACAGTTTTTCAAACACGCTCAATTCTATAAGCCCTGATCAGCTTATTGCGGCTAATCGCCACTTTAAAATTGCTGTTTCTTCTCCAAATTGTCCCGCCACAAAAGTTGGCAAGAAGGTGGGGTGAAGCTGCGATGAAAATAACATGCATGTGTCCCAGAGCTGATATCCATTAATATCAGCACCAGAGACCCCCGGCATGAATCCGATGCATAAAAAATGCATTTACAGGCAACTTCATTACCGCCAAGGCAATGAAGGGGTTATACACCCGTGCCAGGCTTATTGTGGGTAGCGGGGGTGGGTGAAGGTGGTATTTGGCCCTGGGTGGGTGTTTAGGCCTTGCCAGGGGGTTGCAGGATGACTTAACCTCTTATTTAACTTCGTGGTTAATACCGCTAAGGTAATGAAGGGGTTAACCCCTCCCGCTACCCCCCCCCACCCGGTAGGCCTAAACACCCATCCTTGGGGCCAATACCCCGTTCACCCACCCCCACTACCCACAATAAACAAAAATACACATAACAGCCCCAATAGCCACCTCCTAGGTCCCTAATAAACCATTACAATATTCATAAAACCATTATTTTGTTTACACCCAGGATTATTACATGGGAATTAGGGCTGTGTTATTCAGTGAGGGGTTGTATGTTTGTATTCGTAGGGACAGGCAAGGCCAGAGCCAGATGGGGTTCTCCTGCCTCTGTCCTCCCTGTCTCCTGACCCTTCCTGTAGCTGGACAAAGAAGAAGAAGCAGGCACACAGTCTTACTCAAAGGAGGTTTAATATGCCAAAAAGTCCAACGTTTCGGCAGTCTAATACTGCCTATCTCAAGGTGAAGGCTACCAAACACAAGAAAACAGTCACAATATATACCACCCCCCTGATACTCACCCCTCCCCGCTCTGCCACATAACCAGGATGTTGACGCCCCCTAGTGACGTCAGAGCTACCATATGGCGCCCCCTAGTGATGTCAGAGCTACCATATGGCGCCCCCTAGTGACGTCAGACGTCTAGGTCTAAATCCCTGGCAATACAGCATAGAGCTGTCTTGGAGGACTGCAGCCACAGCCACACCTCTCCCCAGACTGAACACTCCCCCATGATGACGTCAGCGTGACCCGGCCGTCAGGGGGGGGGAATAGGGGGGGGGGCGTGCACCAATCAAGATTGTACTCACAGGGCTGGACAAAGATGTATCCGTCGCCATGGGATCAGTGTCAGAGCAGGGAGGAGTGAGACACTCCTATAAATCACCCTGAAAGTGTAAATAAACCACACACCAAAATATTCATAAAGCATATGTCAACAAAACTAATACAGCAATATACTATTAAAAACATGTGACTGTATACTGCTGATGACATCAGTATAATCCTGCAAAGTTACAGTGAAATGCCACATAAGAATATGCAGTATATCAGTATTTAGAATATACTAGTGTGTATACCTAGTCAGAAATGGGTACACACAGCCAGTGGGGGGGGGGGGGGGGAGAGAAGGGGGAGGGAGGGGAGGGAGGGAAGGGAAAAAAAACACACAAAAAGGATAATCTTCCCAATAGGTAAGTGCAGAGTCCATGGATGGTGCAAGATCAAATATGCCTGTAGAAAGACAAAAAATTACCTTCTATTAAGGAAGCATTTTAAATTCTGTTGCTCATTAAGACCCATACCGTTGCTGGTATTTAAAGCATGTATCCAGAATGCTTCACGTCTCAATAAGAAAGTCTCCCTATCTGGAGTGAGAAAATGTGAAAAGATATAGTGCGCTACTACAATCAATAAAAGTGAGGTGATATAGTGATGTACAAAAAGAGGTGACCTTTAAACACGTAGAGTATATGGAACGTCTGCAGCTGTGGCACCAGGGATGGCTCAAATACCCCCTAATAGCAAACAGAAATACAAAAAAACACAGCGCACAACGCTCATAGTGCATTAAAAATTATATTAGTAACCACAAAATAAAGGTGAGTATTAAGCGTACATTTAGATAGAAAAAACAATCATTTCAGGGTTAATGTTACCCAAGCACCAACGGACGCCAATAGAGATGTCGTGGCTCTCTCCTTCTCAATCCCTCAGCCTCGGGGTAGGGCCTGGGTGGTCTTCCAATCGGTTAGCTGTTAGTACAGCCCTCAGCCTCAAGGTAGTACTTAGGAGGTCTCCAGTTCAGCTGAACAGCAGTACAGCCAATTCGCCGTGCCAAGCAATAATGTCTCTCACTGTTCCAGTCTCTGTAGCAGCGGAGCACACGCTGTGGGGCGTCTATTTTTAATTTTTATGATTCTCCCGCTTTGGGGGGTGACTGAATTGACTACCGGTAGACAGACTGTTACAGACCGAGCAGCTCATGCATCTAAAGTTACCCGGTCTGCCACCCTCCAGAAAATGAGGAGTTCTGTAGTTACCCTCATTATCTGCATGTATCAGGCTATCCGCCAGATTCCTCCCTCTTTGGAATGCCACCATTGGTGGTACACAGCAACTTTCAGATAATATATCATCATTTTGCAGAATATGCCAGTGTTTAAGACTGGTAGATTTAATAAAACCACCAGCTTGACTGTACGTAGTAAGCAGGAAGGAAAAGACTTGGATCACAACTATGAAAAAACGAGAACTGGAGGCTAATAGAAAAAATAACAAATTATTTATTGGGACATAACTAATAAAAAAGAGAAACCTCTCGCATGGTGCGCTTTATCAAAGAGTAGTTTCACTGGTCTTAATCAAACTCTTATATGGTTTACACCCTCAAAAGCACCGCCCACTTGTGTCCAGGTAAACACAAACCCCCAGGACACACATTCCCTGTGAAATGAAACACAGGAAAGGGGCGTAATGCTCAGAGGGAAGAGATCCACAGAGGGAATAAACAGGTAAAAAATTAATAAAAAATCACATACAAAAGAAATATCAATAACACATATATATCAACTGTGGAAACATAAACATACACATGTCCAAATCTATAGTGAATATTCAATGTATATTTAACCCATTGATTTGTTAATTTTAATATCACAAGATGGCATATGAATGGTATATCATCAAACTCCTAGACACAATAGATATGGTTTAAAGGACATATGTAAAACACAATATTATTCTAGAAAAAAGTAAATATATAGTTAGAAAAAGGAAAACAAATAATAAATAATAAAGAAGAATAGATGCCAAAAAAAAAAGTAGGACAATTGAATTAATTAATAAATATATATCTTATTTGATCACTAGAAAGCAGAAAAAAATGACAATAATAAATAACTTAATAAACAGACAATCATTATTGTCGTCGTGAGACGGAAGCATAGCAAGAATACTCATACAAAATGTTCATAAAAAATGTTTTAGATCCCATTCTGTATTAATTCCTGCAGGGGATAATGTATCCAAAGAATGGATCCAAAACATCTCCCGCTGGTTGAGGAGCTTTAATCTATCACCCCCTCTCATGGGCATGGGCACCAGTTCTACAGCAGAAAAATGAACATTTGATAGACCTCCTGAAGGACAGTCAGTAAAATGTTTTGAAACTGGTAACATGAAATCTTTTCTTTTAATGGAACGTATATGCTCCATGATTCTGTTTTTAACAGGGCATATAGTGCGGCCCACGTACCCTTGGCCACAGCCACAGGTAAGAAAGTATATGACAAATTGTGAGTCACAATTAATAAAGGATGGGATCCTATAGTTCTTTTTAGAATAAATAGTCTTAATAGACTTAATTGGTTTCGCATAGCAGCAAACGCAACATTTTCCACATTTAAAAAAAACTTTTATTTTAACAGATTTGTTAGACTTCTTAGAGTCAAACAATCTTGGAGAAAGATAGTCAGATAAGGATTTGGATTTCCTAAAAGTAATGGCTGGACCCTGGTTAACTGAACTATGTAGGTCCTTATCAAGAGTGAGGGTCCCCCAATGTTTATAAATGATAGAACGAATCTGTTCAGCCTGGCGACTAAACTGGGTGACAAATAGAGCAGACGTCACTCTATCCAATTCATGTTTCTTCTTGAACTTCACAGACGAGTTCGATAACAAATCGATCCTGTTTGTAGATTTGACACACAGATATGCTGCTTCAATATCAGTGTGATTATATTTTCTTTGAGCAAATCGAGTTTTTAATTCCTCTGCTTGATGCTCAAATAAATCGTCATTTGAACAAAGCCGTCTTAGTCGAAGGAATTCAGCCTTGGGTATACTTCGAATGAATGATTTAGAATGACTGCTGTCTGCTTCCAATAAAGTATTACGTGAATGAGGCTTTCTAAAAATGTCCGTTTGAATAGTGCCTGTCGTGTCAATAAATAAAGTAATGTCTAAATAATTGATGTGATTCATGTGTTCTTCATAAGTAAATTTAAGATTTAAAGAATTAGTATTAAGTGTATGAATAAAGGCATGCAGTGATAATAAATCCCCATCCCAAATCATAATCAAATCGTCAATATACCGTTTATAGAAAATAATCTGATGACGAAAAGAATTATCAGCACCGAAAATGTGTGTGGATTCCCAAAGACCCATAAACAAATTAGCATAAGAGGGGGCAAATGACGTCCCCATAGCAGTACCCCGTGTCTGAATATAAAATTGTGCATCAAAAGAAAAATAATTATGGGTGAGCAGAAACATAATAGAATCCAAAAGAAAGGCACGTAATGAAATGGACAATGTAGAAGCATCAAGAAAAAATTCCACTGCTCGAATCCCTTGCTCGTGATCTATGATTGAGTAAAGTGACATCACGTCCAATGTCACCCATCTAAAAGTCTTTTTCCAACTAACATTTTTTATATCTTAAAAACAAAAATAAAATAAATAACGAAAGAAAACAGAAATAGTCCTTGGCGCACTATCTGGTATATAAACCTGACAGAAAAATGAAGTCCAAAGATCTTGGTAGTGAGGATTGTTGCTCCGGAATCCAATCGTACTCAAAGTCCTCTGAGGTGGTGGAATCAGATTTGTGCGAATGATGCTTTAATGCATGCCAGACCAATATGATTGGGTTCAAAGCTGGATCTTAATGAATGTTGCAGATGTGTTTTGGGGTCAATGTCTTGGAAGGACTGGTGACCACTCCAGATGTGAAGTATTCAGAAATGTTACGTTCTTCCCTCTGAGCAATAATGACCTTCTGTATGTAGACTCTCTAATATGAGGAAAAAGCCTTAATGGACTGGTCATGCACAGCTGCATCTAAAGACTTAGTAAACAATTATTTGGAAGTACAAATAGGGCCTTTCCTTCTTCAAGAATCTCTTTCAAAAGGTGTAAAAACTCACATGTGGGATCATGTCAATTTTGTATAAGATTCAACATCCTCAAGTAATCTAAGTGCCTCTGCCTGATAATCTGAAGAAGAGAGCATGACAATGGCCCCTCCCTTATCAGCCTTTTTGATTGTAATAGACCTATCTTCCCTGAGGGCAATCATCTCCTGGAAGTC
Source organism: Ascaphus truei (assembly GCF_040206685.1). Lineage (NCBI taxonomy): Eukaryota > Metazoa > Chordata > Amphibia > Anura > Ascaphidae > Ascaphus > Ascaphus truei. The sequence goes on along the minus strand of NW_027457165.1, from coordinate 35,808 downwards.
AATATCTGACAGATTCGTTTTATTTAAAGAGGGAACCCCCCGGGGTACAATACCCCTAGCCAATAACCTGAGATCCCTCTCAACCAGCTTCTCAAAGGTCTTAATATTATGATTGTTAAAAATATGAGGGCAAAAGGTTGATTTCTTCTTAAGACCTAAGTGTAATTGCCCAAAGAAGCTGAATGAGGAAGGGATCTCAGGCTCCAAATCCTGATTTTGTTCATCATAAAGATCTCTAAGATCTGATAAAGCACATTGTTCACGAAATGAATGCAAATCCAAATTCTCCATTGAAACATCAATACCATCAACATTCTCAGCTAGACCTCTATCAGTGGAATATAGTGGAACCTCTGTTGTCCCTTTTTTCTATTAAAATATTTTTTAAGAGACAATTTGCGAATTAATTTTTGGAGATCAATGATGGTATTGAATAAATTAAAATCTTGGTATGGGGCAAAATTTAAACCTCTATTTAGAACCGCAATCTGGTCATCTGTAAGAGTCTTATGTGAAATGTTGATAACATTATCCACAACTTCTCCTATGCATATTTCTTTCTTTTGCTCGATCCCCCGGATCCCCCTCCCCCCTCCTCTTCTTTGATGATCTCCTTGTCCTCTTTCGTTTTTTGACTCCTTTTGAAACAAGGAGTATGAAGGTTTATCTTCTTTCCGAGAGGGCATCATAACAGATTTTTGTGAAGAGTCGGTTTCAGGGGAGGTAGATCTAACTCGCCAATTATCATCATCATCACAAAAGGAAACGCCTAGTGAACGACTCTCATAGTCAGAACCATCTGACTCAAAACTGGAAGCGTTTCCATGGCGTTTTAGGATGGATTTATTCGGGTTCTTGGAGTCACCTTGTTTTTTATTATTCTGATATTTAGAACCAGATTTTGGTTGTGGCTTTTGTGCGTTTGTAGTGTAGCGTTGCCATATATAAACTTGCTGCTTCTCATAGTCTATCTTGTCCCTATCAAACTTTTGTTGTTTCTTAATCATTAGAGACTTTTCCATAGCACCCACGTTGCTTAAAAGTGTTTGGTCATATTTAATAAAATTCTCCATTTTTCTGCAACCTTTCAATTTATCCTGTAGGACTTTCACATTGGCTCTCACTTTCTTTTTTTTAATTTAGCTTATACTTAATGATCAATTTGATTAGCTTAAATGAGCAATGATCTAATATGGCTTTCCAGTCATTCTCAAAATCTTTATTAATAAAGCCAAAGGACGGTACCTTTTTCAAGCGTAAGCCTCACGGAATCCTTTTAACTCTAGCATAGTTCTCAAGAGTGGTAATGTCCCACCAATACCTAATGTCCTGTGATAACAGTTTTTCCAATGTAAGGAAGTGGGTAATTAAGTCAGCAGGCTCTTCACAGATGAAATTAGCACCTTCATCAAAAACTGACTCTGCCCTCCTCTGACGGTGAGTGTCTCCACAGTTAAAGGCATAGGTATCAGTAACCCCTTCCTCATCCTCCACTTCTACATAATCTTCCATAATAAAAAACACACAGGATAGGAATAGCACGAATACTCACTCCAGAGAAATAAAAAAAAATGTTCCACAGAAAGAAAAAATGTGAATAAATAGATGCCACAAAAAATAAATAAATAAATGGTTAGAAAAAAAAATAACGATAGCACTCCAGTTCTCAAATCACCAATTAAGTGATTACATACATATTCACGGGGTATAAGCCTCTTCTTATAATGTCAATAATGAAAGTCTTAATTCCAGGCTGAGCAGCCGTGGCCAAACCAGCAATATGCGAAGCAGAGGAAAAGACCTCCCAGCCCAATGTTACAATCCTGGTAGATAGCGTGTATCACGCGCATGCTGTATTAACCCCCAGCAAAATGAATCCTTAGAGGGACCAAGGGCCCATCGTGTCCAGTGTTTTCCCGTTCAATGTGATCAAGGATTCATCACAGCTACAGTGCTTATTCCTACATGGTTGGTCTCCGATGTGCTGGGGGTTAATACAGCCTGCGCGTGATACACGCTGTCTACCAGGCTTGTAGCGTCGGGCTGGGAGGTCTTTTCCTCTGCTTCGCTTATGACTGTACGTAGTGGTAAATACAAGCCTGTCCTCCTTCTTATTTTTGGTAGCACTTACCTCTTTATCCAGTGCCCGGTCTAACACAGCAGGAGGATATCCCCTAGCCAGGAATCTACTACGTAGTTCTCCAATAGCTGGTTCAATATTATCCTTCCTGCTCGTGATTTTGCAGACCCGGACTTTCTGTGAAAAAGGTAATGCATCAATAAGAGAAGGAGGATGATGGTTATCTGCCCTTAAAATGGCATTTCTGTATGTATCCTTTCTAAAAAGATCAGTATGTAACTCCCCATTAGTCTGTGTAATGAGGACATCTAAAAAAGAGAGTTGCTGTGTACCACATCATCTGAAAAACACGGTGGAGGCAGTGATGGCATGGGCATGCATGGTTTACAATGGCACTGGGTCACTAGTGGTTTTTGATGATGTGAACGAAGACAGAAGCAGCCGGATGAATTCTGAAGTGTATAGGGATATATTGTCTGCTCAGATTCAGCCAAATTCAGTGAAGTTGATTGGACGGCGCTTCACTTTACAGATGGACAATGACCCAAAACATACTGCGAAAGAAACCCAGGATGTTTTTAAGGCAAAGAAGTGAAATATTCTGCAATGGCCGAGTCAATCACCTGATCTCAACCCGATCGAGCATGCATTTCACTTGCTGAAGACAAAACTTAATGCAGAAAGACTCACGAACAAACAACAACTGAAGACAGCTGCAGTAAAGGCCTGGCAAAGCATCACAAAGGAGGAAACCCAGCGTTTGGTGATGTCCATGCGTTCCAGACTTCAGTCATTGCCTGCAAAGGATTCTCGACAAAGTATTAAAAATTAACATTTTATTTATGATTGTGTTAATTTGTCCAATTACATTTGAGCCCCTGAAATAAGGGGACTGTGTATGAAAATGGTTGCAATTCCTAAACGTTTCATACGATATTTTTGTTCAACCCCTTGAATTAAAGCTGAAAGTCTACACTTCTATTGCATCTCAGTTGATGAAATTATGAAAATTCTGTCAGTGTCCAATTATTTCCGGACCTAACTGTGTGTGTGTGTGTGTGTGTGTGTGTGTGTGTGTGTGTGTGTGTGTGTGTGTGTATATATATATATATATATTTTTTTTAATGATAGGGATGTAAAGTAGGTTTGTAAATGAAAAAAAAAAATATGAAACCCTTAATACAGCTGAATCCCGTTATAACGCGGTGCTCTTGGTCCACATAATGAGCACGTTATAACCAGGATCGCGAAATGGTCGGCGCAATCAGGAAGAACGGTTCTGCGAGGACTTACCCGGCATCTGCAGCTCTCTCCACTTCATCAGGCTCCGAGGTGCTTACATACGCTCTCCCAAGCTTTCAATTTGACTGACTTTTGAGCGCAGGAGGGTCACATGACCCTTCTCTGATCAATGACAGCCCAACAGTGAATACATTTTATATAATACACATGCGGGAATTGAACCCTGATCACCCATGGACTGCACTGTGCAGTAGATGTTACGTTTGTTTATAGAGTCAGATTCATCACACCAATACTGTGGTGTAGCAGCTAGAGAATTGCACCAGCATATGAAAGATCATGGGTTCAATTCCCGCATGGTGTAGGGGTGTGTGTATATATGTGTATCAGCGTGTGTCTGTTAGCAATAATGCATTGAATATTATATAAAAATAAAACCTTGGAGATGTTTTTAAATCGGGAGCCACGCTCAGACAGCATTAAAAGCGGATTCGCGCTATAGCAGATTGCGCTATAACGGGGTTGAGCTGTACTAATATTTTGACCACAGGGTAAACGGGTTGGAGTAAGCCATGCTTCTTATCTGTACCAACATTAAATACCCAAGGGTTTAAAGATTGGTACATGTCTGGAGTGTTTATATCTAGCTAGCACCAACACTGTCCTGGGTTTCCATTACTCAATGCAATATAAAAAAATGTTTTTTTTTTTTTTCAACTTTAAATTTTTATTGGAAAGTAAAAATACAGCCAATGTTCCACAGCCCATTATTACATTTCCAGTTTTGTTAAACACATGTAATGACGCCTCGAAGACACATCCACTTAACACTTTACAAACAAGACCAGACGAACTTGACAAGGGGACAGGGAAAGAGGTTAGGGGTGGGAGGGAGGTGGTAGGTTGCCAGGCTCTGGTGCAGTTTTTTTTAGATATCTCTTGTTCAACCTTTTAGGCAATAGCTAAGGGTTTTAACTGGGACAGGTTCTTCTGAGGTTTCTTTCTTTTATTTGTTTTTCCCTATTCTATGACTACATGAAGGTCTGCTAACTGTGCGTCGCTGAGTCGTGTTGTCTAATCTGCCCTTAAAGGAGAACGCACCTAGTTTAATTAGTGCAAGATTGAGGTGGCGTCCACTCCTGGGATGTCTACCTGGGTCAACCATGGATCCCAGACCTTTAGAACATTTGTGCCGGAGTCATTAACTAAACTCGTTAATTGTTCCATCCGGCAGACATGCCAAATTCTGTTTTTGATCTTAGGGATAATTGGTATCTCCTGCTGTTTCCATAATGCTGCGATCTCACATCTTGTGGCTGTAGCAAAATGCGCGATTAATTTATGCGACGCATTTGACAGACCCTGGATCCGCATGCCCAATAGGAACAGCCACGGGTCCAGGGGGATCTCCAAATCGAGAATCCGCTGAATCCAATCTCTGATTTGTTCCCAAATAGGGGCCCCCTTAGTGCAAGACCACAACATATGTCGGAGGTCAGCTGCTTCCCCACACTGTTTAGGGCAGAGAGGGGAGTAGCCTTTTACAAATTTCGCTAAGCGCGTCGGAGTGTAATACCACCTCATAAGGACTTTATATGCGTTCTCCTTTAATGTGGTGCAGATTGAGCTTTTCGCCGCCGCCTGTATAATTCTGTCCCATTCGTCGTCCTCTAAAGTCTCTCCTAGGTCTGATTCCCAGTGTCTCATGTAACTCAGTCTATTGTCAATGGGCGACTTCTGGCAGATCACTTCCCTGTACATTCTAGATGTGAGTCCCCTTGTGTCCGTATCTCTGGAACACAGCTGCTCAAAATTTGTTCGCGCCGGTCGAATTGGCGTTTTATTGTAGAAATCTCTGATCTGGAGGTACCTAAAAAATTTGTTTGGGATATTCTTAGAGGATTTAATTTGGTCAAATGTTTGTATGGTCGTTATGCCCTCCAGATCTTTTAGACGGGAGAAGCCCTTCTGAGTCCATATCAAGAAATTTTTGCTATTCAGGTCCGGAGCGAAGTCTGGGTTGCCCACTATTGGTGTCATTAATGATGTTTTGGTAGTCAAATTACATTTGAATTTCGTGGCCTCCCAAACTTATAATGAATTGACCATGGTCTGCAGCGGATTGTTCATCTTGCGTACCCCTTCTCTGGGTAGCCAGATTAAATTTCGGATTTCAATTGGTGCACAGCATCTCTTCTCCAACTCAACCCATCTCCGTAGGCTTGGGTCTGTGTGCCATTGGAAAATCTGCCCTAATTGGGCTGCTTTATAGTAGGCCTGCAAGCAAGGCACCGCTCACCCTCCGCAGGATGAATGGGACGTTTTAATATTCCTTTAGCAATTCTTGGGTTTTTCCCGTTCCAAATAAATTTCATAATTTTTGACTGGAGGGAGAGGATGTCCGCCTGCACCAAAGGGATAGGGAGACTCTGGAAAAGATATAGCATCTTTGGGAGGAGATTCATTTTCACGCTATGTATCCTCCCAATCCATGAGATGCTCCCCTTCATCCAGGTTCGGAGATCCTCCCCCAGCGTCTTTATGATCTTGGGGAAATTTGCTTTATATAAAGTTTTGTACTCCCTTGTGAGATAAACCCCTAAATATTTGATAGCGGAGGGTTGCCATTTGAACTGAAAATTGAGGTCAATCAGTTTTTCAACTTCTTTTGGTAGATTAATATTGAGGGCTTCTGATTTAGACTGATTGATCTTAAATCCCGAAATTTGGTTAAATTTGCCCAGTATGTTGAATACATTTGGGAGAGATGTGAGAGATTTGGCTATTGTGAGAATGACATCGTCCGCATATAGAGCGGCTTTGTGCATTTGGTCTCCCACAGGGATACCAGAGATATCTGGGTTATTTCTGATGTGTGCCGCCAAAGGCTCTATACATAAGGCGAACAGTAGTGGCGACAGCGGGCATCCTTGACGTGTTCCGCTTTTGATTTCAAACTGTTCTGAGGGGAAACCTTGATATCTCACTCTTGCTGTTGGGTTTTTATACAACGCCAGGATGGCCTGCAGGAGGCGTCCCTCAAAGCCAAATGCTCTCAGTGTTTCCGATAGGTAGGGCCAATCTATTCTATCGAAGGCTTTTTCAGCGTCCAGACTTAACACCATGGAGTGAATTTTTTCTTTTTGGGCCAGATCAATTAGGTCAATAATTCTCCTGGTGTTATCTGCCGCTTGTCTACCTCCGATAAACCCTACTTGATCCGTGTGAATTAACCCGGGAAGAACACTACCCACCCTGTTGGCTATAAGTTTAGAGTATATTTTGAGGTCCAAGTTAATCAGTGAAATGGGCCGGTAGCTCTTACAGTCTGCCGGGTCCTTTCCGGGTTTATGGATCACCGATATTGAGGCTTGGAGCCTTTGTGCTGGGAATGAGGCCCCTGCTAAGATTTCATTGAATAACTTTAACATGTGGGGGGCTAGAATTTTTAAATATTTATTGTAATATAAGTTCGAAAAGCCATCTGGCCCTGGGGCTTTAGCCGGTTTTAGTGCTTTGATGACCCCAGAGAGTTCCTCCATCGTGAAGTCCGACTGGAGTGCCTCCCTTTCGCATCTCTTCAAAATGGGTAAATGTGCCTCTATTAAGAAGGTCCGTAAATCCTCCTTTGTTTTCGGATTATGGGTTACCTTATCTCCATTGTATAATATTTCGTAATACTTTTTGAATTCCCCTGCTATGTTCGCTGGGATGGAGGTAAGGTCCCCATCTTGGTTTCGAATTGCGTGAATGTGATAGTTTGGAAGCTTGTTTTTTTAGCTTATTGGCAAGTAGTGTGTCAGGCTTGTTAGCTTTTTCATAAAATTTCCGCTTGGACCAGGTCAATTCCTTCTTGGCCTGGGCGGAGAGGAGGAGGTTAAGACTAGTTTTAGTGGCTAGTATTTGAGTTAACGTGTGGGCATTCTTATTTTTTTGTGGAGGGAGGAAAGCTCTGCTAGCTGTTCCTCTAGCTTCAAAAATTTTCCCTCCCGTTCTCTTTTCTGTTTAGCGGCCAGATTCATAATGACCCCCCTGAGGGTAGCCTTATGGGCCTCCCACAGTCTGGAGTGCGTAGCCACACTCCCCTCATTCTCCTCGAAGTATTGTGTGAGCTTTTCCCCAATTTCCACCTGTAGGGCTGGGATTTTCAGCAAGATTTCGTTTAGTTTCCAGTTCGCTCTAGGTCTGTCTAGTGGGATTAGTGTGCACCGCAGCTCTATAGATGCATGGTCTGACCATGAAATATCATGGATCTCGATGCGAGAGACCCCAGGGACCATTCTGTTGGATACAAGGAAGTAATCTATCCTGCTATATGTGTCATGTTGGTGTGAGTAGAAGGTGTATTCTCTCAGTCTCTGGTGTTGTTCCCTCCAGATGTCGAGTAGTTGGCAGTCACGTAACCCTTTTTTAATTGTTAGTATGTCAGATCTGTGTGTAATATTAGTGGATGAACATCTGTCAAGGTCCTCCCGTAGTGCCCTGTTCAAGTCTCCAGCGACAATGATATTACCTCTGGCCACTTTGTTGAGTTTCCCAAAGAAGGTAGAGAAAAAAACGGGGGCCGTCTCATTAGGGGCATATATTGTTGCTAGAGTAATTGGGAACCCTTGGATTGCACCTCTTACTATGAGGAATCTGCCCTCTTTATCTTTGAAAGTCCTATCGGGTACGAACGGTATTCTTTTATGAATTAGTATGGCCACCCCTTTTTTTTTGACTTTCGCGGAAGACAAAAAGTGTGTCGGGTAGTCCTTATCCAGGAATTTGGGGTAGTTGTCTTGAGAGAAGTGTGTTTCTTGCAGAAACAGAATTTCTGCCCCTTTACGCTTATAATCTCGGAAGGCGATTCTGCGTTTAACCGGGCTGTTAAACCCCTTAATGTTATGTGATACTAGCCTGAGTTCCTTACTCATTTAAAAGTATGAGATGACTTTGCTGCCGATATCTGTTCTTGATTGATGCACCTGGACCAGAATCCCGACCTCCTCTTCTTCTCGAACTGCAATACCTCACTTCACCACCTACAGCAATACACAAGGGGGAGCACACAAGAGGGTACACCTGGGGGGACACAACAAACACTAGACAAGACAAAAGACAGTAGAATTCTCGTCGTCTCGGCGACGTCGCCTCCTTGACGAGATCACCGCCTTTGGGAAGCTGGACTCCTCTCCAACCGTCCGGAGGAAACGTGGGATGAAGTTCATTCACCCACCGCGTCCAGTCCCAAAGGACTTCACTAGGGCCCAGGAGATCCACCCTCCTCCCCCCTAGTGCGTGGCCCATGCGGATTTTTGAAGCAGGTCACTCCCCCCCACTCCTGCCTCGCTCTTCCTGAGCTTGAATGAATAAAACCTAACATATACTATGCATAACCAGAGTCTGTCCCGGCTTTGTTCACCCCTGTAGTGTATCAGGCTAATCCCTCGGTGTCATGGCCTCAGCAACCTGTGTTTCTTTGCTTCTCCTCCAGTTCTCGTCCCCCTACTTGAGGTCTGGTCCCCGGCCACGGTGAAGCTGTCACCAAATAAAGAAACTCACCCCCGAGTGAAAGAGCGGTGATCCCCGACACCCCAACTACAGATGTCCAGTGATCAAGCAACCTGCGCTGAAACTGAATCCCTGGTGAGAAAATTTGCGGCCTACCTTTCTGATGATGGCGGCCCCCGACACAAGATGGCGAAGCAGCTCTAGAAGGCAGGAATCCACAGTGAACCGCAGGAGCAGGAAGAGAGCGGTGAGCGGGAAACAGGAGCGGGCGCACGCACCTCCGCACTGGTGAGAGACGTCTTCCAAAATGGCCGCCCCCCGGATACGCATCACAGCTGTGCCCCGGAAGGAGCGGCGCCATCTTGGAGGTGGCACGGAACCAGCTCCCACCGGCGCGACCAGATGACGTCACCAGCAAGACCAAGGACAGCCGTAAGCCCATCAAGGCGTCCAGAATGCGCCGGATGACCCGCGCAGGCCTGGATTAGTCATCTCACCGGCCCGACGCGGGCTTTTTGAATTTTGAGTCTGGGAAGAATAGAAAGACATACGGGAAGGGAATTAGTATAGCGCCGTAGCGGCAGAACCATTAAGCGAGTAAGGGCAGGGTGAGTGATAGAGAGGGAGTTAGTAAGAGGATAAAAGCAAGTAGATGAGAGGAAATAAGCCGAAGTGGAGACATTTAAGGAGACAATACTATAAGAAGGAGTAAGGAAGTAGACTTGAATTTAAAGTGGGGTAGGGATGCAGCAAGTAGTAAGGAAGTGGTAGAGGGGAGAGCAAGGAGGAGAGGAAGTAGGGAGCTAGAAAGAAAGAAGAATAAATGTGGAGAAGTGAGGAAATCAGAAAGCTATAGAAATGTGCAAGTTAGATAGTGGGAGTGGTGACTGGAAGTGGAGTGAAGGGGGACGTGAAGTAGGACTTGGTAGGTTAGGTATCAAAGGAGGTAGAGAAGTGTTAGTAGGTTGGTGAAGACAGGTTGAGTGGGAAAGGAGAAGGGAAGTAAGGAGCAGGGCGACACAAGGTTTAGATAGACAGATGCGATCGCTGGGGAAGGTTGAAATAAAAAAAATGTTTTAAAGCACTTTACTACATTTGTGAAGTAAGGCTTTAACCGATAATAAACAATACAGACCGGCGCCACTTAGTCCAAGGTGATACTAATGTCCAGCACTGAAAGAGTCTCAGAATAGTAGATAGCTGCAGTAGTATCTTCACAGCTTGTCTTCAATGATTGGACTCCATATGTATGTGCATGGGAGAAAAAATAGACAAAGAAAACATATCATAGTGCAGTATGCAAACAACCAAACATGCAGGACAAACAGGACAAGACAAACACTACATAAAACAGGCAAGGCTGACTAATCCTACAATAAAGTATTTATTAACATAATTAAAATGAAAATGATGAGGTAGCACACGTGGGATCCGGTGGGTAAAAACCGGAATCCTACTTACAGTACTGCCACAGGACATAAGCAGGGGTGTAAGGATAGATGGTAACCGGCAGCAGCTCCGTTTTTTCAGTCCTCAGACCTCCAGGGATCTCTCTCTCTCCGTGACCAGAAGCACGTCACACCACGCGGCTTGACGGATCTCGTGGAGCTCCTGGTGCTGTCTGTCAAGCTCAATCCGGAAATCCGCTGCTAGGAGGCGGGTGCAATCGCCGAATTTCCTTTCACTTGGCTGCAAGGCTCCCGCAGTCACTACCAGTCCTCTGCCACACTCAAAATGAAAATCTGCCCAACGCGTTTCGTGCGCATGCGCACTTCTTCAGAGGATGAGCCTGTTTTATGTAGTGTTTGTCTTGTCCTGTTTGTCCTGCATGTTTGGTTGTTTGCATACTGCACTATGATATGTTTTCTTTGTCTATTTTTTCTCCCATGCACATACATATGGAGTCCAATCATTGAAGACAAGCTGTGAAGATACTACTGCAGCTATCTACTATTCTGAGACTCTTTCAGTGCTGGACATTAGTATCACCTTGGACTAATTGGCGCCAGTCTGTATTGTTTATTATTTGTCTTGTTTTTCCAACCTGTCTTGGAGTTGGTATCACCTGGCAGCCTAAGTTTATTATTATATATTTATATTTTATTGTGTGCACTATCACATTATAACATTATTGTCACTGCACAAGATTTTTTAGCGCTATATACACCCATTTTTTTCTTGTTAAGGCTTTAACCGAACATGAAAATCAGTATTCTGAAGGAGCAAGTCACACGCTTTTTATAAAAAAAAAAAAATTTAAAACAGGATTGAAGCAGAGGGTCTCCCCAAGCTGAACCGCATTCATTTCAACTCTGGGACCCCCCCATTTCGATAATACTTCCCTCCAAAGGGGGTGCCAGGCTATACGATAAAGGGGGTAACCAGGCTATACAATAAAGGTTACCACTGGAACGGTGAGCCCCTGGCAGCTACCTGGCACCATAAGCCAGGGGCCAGGCATTATAACATGTGAAAGTTAAAGTGTCCCCGGCCTTTCCACTTTTCATAGAAAAATGGAAAAAATGTGTGGTGCTCTGAAAAAAAGCCTCAAAATATGTAGTACAAAAATTGTAACGTTCAATAAATGTATATAATGATAACGGAAATGAAAACCCCCTGGATAATGGATAAGGGATAGCCAATCCATAGGACACAGAACAATCATGTATTAATCACTGCTCCATTGTAATCTGACTAGTGGGCTAGGGCCCCCACGAGCACTGTAGTAAGGGGCCACACAATAAAGTGTCCCAGCATATAATGTCAGAATGGAGAATGTGCTTGTGATAAAATAACTCACAGTTAGAGTTGGTAATGTCCTTTTGGCTGTGCAGGTTTCTTCTTTCACAGTAGGGGGCGTGCTTTCGTTTTTTCTGGATGACTTGACACGAAGCAAAAGGAAAAAGCAGGCACCAATACTCAGGAAAGTAAAAAAAGGTTGAATGAAATCCAGGAGAGCGTGTGCCCATAAAAAAAGACTATTTTAATGGAAACCACAAAAAAATACAGCTACATTACGGGGTATACAGACCCCCACCAACGCGTTTCGAGCCGCGTTGGTGGGGGTCTGTGTATTCAAATACTTTCTAGGCAAGCTACCCACCTATCTGAACAAGCTCCTCACCCCTACCACGTCAGCACTTATCATCTGAGATCAGACTCCAACAGACTGCTCATGGTCCTAAGGTTCAACAAAGTATCCGGACGCTCCTCCTCATAGGCCTTCATTATACCACCGGCGGCGGGACACGCGCGCTACCTCCGTGCGATGCGCTGCCCGAAACTTGCACTGCAGGCAGGAGGCATCGGGAGGCGAGGCCATGATGTCACGTGAGTGGTTCACGCTCATTGACTGAACCGCTCACATGACGCGGCCATCGCTCCAGAAAATAAAATTCTTGGATCTGTTCGAAAATTTGCGCACTTGGTCACCCATTCTTAGCGTGCGCTCATAGGAAAACTTTTATTTGTTTTGGTGGCGCACAACGTTCTGCGCTCCGCCGCTTCGGGTATAATCACGGCCTTACCGTGCACCCCAAAACTGGAACAACCTACCAGAGACTCTTGCAGATGCCACCAGTCTAAGTTCTTTCAAAACTAAGGCTGTCTCACATTTTAATCTGGTCTGTAACGGTTACATGCGCCTATAATATATATTATCTCTAACTGTGCATGCAATGTCTTGTATATAATGTATACCATGTTCACTTAATGTAACTATGGATTTGTAACCATGTATCTGGCATCATAACTCTGTGCCCAGGACATACATTGAGAGTTACCTCTCATTTTCAAGTATTGCTTCCTTCCTGGTAAAACATTTTATAAATAAATAAAATATCCGAGGCCTAAGGAGCGAACACATGATTAGGAAATGCAGGAGGGGGGCGCAGGACCCTCCAGGACTGAATGGGTGAAAATCCCTCAGCTGCCCCAGGGACATCAACTTTAGGATTTCCTGTACAAGTGTACAGGCATACCCCGGTTTAAGGACACTCGCGAGTAAGGACATATCACCCAATAGGCAAACGGCAGCTCGCGCATGCGCCTGTCAGCACGTCCTGAACAGCAATACCGGCTCCCTACCTGTACCGAAGCTGTGCGCAAGCGGGGAGACTGTAGAGACTGTTACACATGTGTTATTTACATCAGTTATGCGCGTATATGAGGATTGCAGTACAGTACATGCATCGATAAGTGGGGAAAAGGGAGTGCTTCACTTTAAGTACATTTTCACTTTACATACATGCTCCGGTCCCATTGTGTACGTGAATGCGGGGTATGCCTGTACCACCTGATAAGATTACACAAATAATGCAATAAATTGCACCCATTTAAGAAATATAGCGCTGTGCCATTTGTTTAAATAGAGCTGCTTTAACGTTCTGCCACCGTTAACCTGCGTTAATAGATGCGACCAAATCTGTACATCATTTTCTTTTACACTACATTAAGGTGAGACTATAATTACACGTTTATAATGTGAGGTCTATGAGCTGAAAGCGCAGCTTAGTGCAGGGGTGAGCAAACCTTTTATGCCGAGCCCCCCTCTTCATCCATAAAATTTCTCGGGCCCCCCCTGCCTGACGTAATCAAAATCACATGAAAAAAAAAAAAACCTTTATTAAACGGTATACAATATAAATCCAAATATGTCTATAAATACTTACATATTTCAACAGCTCGCGCTTGCAAAATTAGGCTGCGTCCACGCTGCCGCTGAGAGCGGTGACATCACCAACTCTCCAAGCCTGAGCGCAGGGTGTCCTGCATCATTTTGCAAGCGTGGATCGGGGCTATTTGTGTGTGTTTGTGTGTGTGTGTGTGTGTGTGTGTGTCTGTGTGTGGCTGTATGTGTGCATTGACTTCTGCTGAGCGCACTTCAAAGTCAGTTTTGTTTGTCTCCCCAAGCGCTGAGCTTGGGAGAGCGTACGTGCACAAAGGCAATACTTTTGGGGGGCATTCATCCACCTCTTTGCTACCTCCCTTCCCTATCCCCCCTTTTGTTTCTACCTTCCCCTCCCTGCTCTTTGGCTTGCTATCCCCATTGTCATCCACACTCCTACCTACATTATTATTATTTATTATTTTTCCGTTTTCAATGTTTTCACTTTTTTTTTATTATTTCTGTACATTCATAGTGTGATTGATACAGTGGCAGCCGACCCTTTCCCTCGCAGAGGATCGCAGCGAAGCAGGTTGCCAGCGGAGGAGAGCAGGAACACAGCGCTATTGCAGGGCAGACACCGGGAGGGGCGTTTGACTTCACCGTGCTCGGGCGTGCTCCTCCCCGTACCCCCGAAGCCCCTGCGCGTGTGCGCACACACCATCACGAGGCCGCCACCTGCACTATCTTGTTCAGCCACCCGCACACATCTTCGGCTGCCCGCCCGTGCACATCTTATTGGCCGCCCATCGCGTACAGCTTTTTCGTCCTCCCGCGCAAAGCGTCTGCCGGCCCGCGCACCCAGATTTCGCCGCACGTCGCCTGCGCCCCCCTAAATCTTGCGCCTTATTGCCCCCCACCAGTTTGCGCACCACTGCAATACAACACACACTCTCTCTCTCAATCAATCACCACATACACACCACATACACACACACACAATCCCCCCCCCCCACACACACACACACACACACTCCCCCCCCCCACACACACACACACAATCCCCACACAATCCCCCCACACACACACACACACACACACACACACTCAATCCCCCCACACACACACAATCCCCCCACACACAAACACACCCCCCCCCACACACAAACACTCTCAATCCCCCCCCATACACAATCCCCCCCGCACACACTCAATTCCCCCCACACACACACACTCAATCCCCCCCACACAAACATACACTCAATCCCCCCCCATACACACAATCCCCCCCCACACACACACTCTCAATTCCCCCCCACACACACACACACTCAATCCCCCCACGCACACACTCAATCCCCCCAATCACACTCAATCCCCCCCCCCACACACACACAATCCCCCCCACACACATACACACTCAATCCCCCCCCACACACACACTCAATCCCCGCCCCCACACTCAACCCCCCCCCACACACTCAATCCCCCCCACACACACTCAACCCCCCCACACACACACACACTCAATCCCCCCCCCACACACACACTCAATCCCCCCCACACACACACACACACTCAATCCCCCCACACACACACAATCCCCCCCCCACACACACTCAACCCACCCCCCACACACACACTCAACCCCCCCCCCACACACACACTCAACCCCCCCCCCACACACACACTCAACCCCCCCCCCACACACACACACTCAACCCCCCCCCCACACACACACTCAACCCCCCCCCCCCACACACACACTCAACCCCCCCCACACACACTCAATCCCCCCCACACACACTCAATCCCCCACCCACACACACACAATCCCCCCCCACACACACACAAAATCCCCCCCACACACTCAATCTCCCCCCCCAACACACACAATCCCCCCCACACACAAACACACACCCCCCCACACACAAACACACACCCCCCCACACACAAACACACTCAATCCCCCCCCACACACACACTCACTCAATCCCCCCCCCCCATACCTTGTGACCTTGAGCAAGTCACGTTATCTCCCTGTGCCGCAGGCACCAAATAATAGATGTATGTGTAGGGATGTGGTAGGAGCCTCATACTGCTGCGGCACAGTTTATTCAAGCATTTGCCCGTTCTGTGCCGCAGCAGTAGCCTGGCGCGCGCCCGAGAGTGACGGGCGCGCGCCGAAGCAGCGGAAGAGCGCCCTCCGATCGGGGCGCTCTCCCTACCGCTGCCGGGTCCGCCGGGTCCCCCGGAACCCCCTGCCGCTTTCCCGCGATCGCGGGACACCAGGGCTCCCTCGGGGAGCCCCTGGACGCGCGTGCAGGGGGCGCACGCTCCCGAAGACGCGTGACCGCGCGTCTATGACGCGCGGCACGCCGAGGGGCGGCCACTAGCAAGCCGGGAAATCTCCCGGCTTGCGGATCTGGCCGCAGTGTGATAAACTGTGTCGCCAGTGTATGTGTGTTCAGTTGGTGTTTTGACTGTTCAGGAGAGTCATGTGGAGGTCTGCGCTGATGCAATAGCTGTGAGTCTGTGCAGCTCAAGGCAGAGAAGCTCCGCTGAGGAACTACAACTCCCATGAGCTCCTGGGCAGTCACCTGACTTGAGGAGCCAATCGGAAGGCTAGAATTACGGGAGGAGGAAAGGGAAGCGTGGGGGAGAGGCTAGTCAGAGGGGATCTGGAAGGTAAAGGAGGAGGGTGTATGCGTGCAGGGGGTCCGTGACCCGCCTGCATAGGCTAGCTTTACCCCGCAGGCCCTTAGGAGAAACCCCTGAGTCACAGTGTGCTGCTGTGCTGCAGGGACGGCCATAGTGCTAGCGATCAGTCACCTTACTGTGTACACAGTTAGGGACAAGCGTGCGGAGCAGGTTTGCTGGTGAGCTGCTTGGGACCAGACAGCTGCACTGCGGACATCCCAGACAAGCAAGGATTCGGCTGATCCTTTTCCAAGTATTACCGGTCACCGCCGTGACCGGAAGGTAGTAGATACGTCAAGTGCACCAACACCGGTCAACAGGCGCTGATCCCGCCTTAGGCGTAACTATAGGGAGACACTAGCGAGTACACACCGCTATCGTACTATTACACGGAAACGGTGTGTGGGGCACGCGGTGACGGGATAGAGACACTCATAAGAGCGTGGCTGAGCCACTATTGTACAGGACAATATTCCCTAGGGGTGTGGCCGAGCCACTGATGTTAGAAGGACATTATCCGTTAGCGGTGTTAGGGTATGATAGAGTATAAGTATAGTGTTATAAGATAAGTGTATGCATATTGGGTTATTGCCACGGTTCATATAGAGTATAAGTTTATTATTGCACATAGTAAAGTTGGTTGCACGCATTGTATCGGTGTGTTTCTTGCCCAGGGGAATCTTACATGACGGTGATCCTGGGTAAGTGGAGGCGCTGCGCTAATAAGTGTTACCCCAGGCTCCCAGCTAGCGGAGGCTCAGATCTCCTGGAGCCGCAGGTGCGCGCAGTTACCCGAAGTCGCTTAGAGTGTCAGAAAAAGGGCTACAAATGTCTTTTTTTATATAGCGCCATTAAATGTACATAGCGCTTCCCAGCAGTAATACATGTGACAATCATATAAATTACAAATAACAGGTCATGGGAATAAGTGCTTCAGACATAGATTGTAAGCTCTATGGGGTAGCGGCTCGCGCCTGCAAACATTCTATGTACAGCACTGCATACACTGGCGGTGGAAACATTACTACTGTTTTATATCAGACCTGACTGCTGATATAAACAGGACTTTAAAATCAGTTGCGATTCATAGAAAACCAGTGTGATCTGCCTGGCTTCTATCTAGGTGACGCTAGAGGGTGAGAGGGTGAGAGGCTGGTGTTGCTGTTTAGGGGGCGGGAGAAGAAATCATGGCGCCCTCCCGTGTGAGGCAGGACAGTGATAGCCACGCGCGGACCCCCCGGTTACCTGGCTGCAGGCAGGGCTTGCGGACCCCCCGGTTACCTGGCTGCAGGCAGGGCTTGCGGACCCCCCGGTTACCTGGCTGCTGGCAGGGCTTGCGGACCCCCCCGGTTACCTGGCTGCAGGCAGGGCTTGCGGACCCCCCAAATACGTGGCTGAAGGCAGGGCTTGCGGACCCCCGGTTACCTGGCTGCTGGCAGGGCTTGCGGACCCCCCGGTTACCTGGCTGCAGGCAGGTCTTGCGGACCCCCCGATTACGTGGCTGCAGGCAGGGCTTGCTGACCCCCCGGTTACCTGGCTGCAGGCAGGGCTTGCGGACCCCCCAGTTACGTGGCTGCAGGCAGGGCTTGCGGACCCCCCGGTTACCTGGCTGCAGGCAGGGCTTGCGGACCCCCCGGTTACCTGGCTGCAGGCAGGGCTTGCGGACCCCCGGTTACCTGGCTGCAGGCAGGGCTTGCGGACCCCCCCCGGTTACCTGGCTGCAGGCAGGGCTTGCTGACCCCCCCGGTTACCTGGCTGCAGGCAGGGCTTGCGGACCCCCCCGGTTACCTGGCTGCAGGCAGGGCTTGCGGACCCCCGGTTACCTGGCTGCAGGCAGGGCTTGCGGACCCCCCCCGGTTACCTGGCTGCAGGCAGGGCTTGCTGACCCCCCCGGTTACCTGGCTGCAGGCAGGGCTTGCTGACCCCCCGGTTACCTGGCTGCAGGCAGGGCTTGCGGACCCCCCGGTTACCGGGCTGCAGGCAGGGCTTGCGGACCCCTCGGTTACCGGGCTGCAGGCAGGGCTTGCGGACCCCCCGGTTACCTGGCTGCAGGCAGGGCTTGCGGACCCCCCCGGTTACCTGGCTGCAGGCAGGGCGTGCGGACCCCCCGGTTACCTGGCTGCAGGCAGGGCTTGCCCTTGGGCACCCGGTCAGCCCCGCACACGGTGAAGGTGTGAGTGTCGTCGCTCAGCCGCACGGTGACGCCGCGCTCGGGCCGTACGTGCAGCACCCGGCCCTGCATCCACACCAGGCCCACCTCCAGCCCGCCGGCTCCTTTCTCCAGCCAGAAGGAACCGGGCCGCCGCCGCACGCATTCCCTCAGCCGCCCCGCTAACATCTTCACCGGCGGGGAGGTAACCTGGAAGCCGGGCCGCGCTGCAGGCCGATCTCCGGCGGCCGCCATGGTCGCCATGGAGACAGCAAAACTGGCGCGCCTTTTCTGACATTGACAGGGGACCAATCGCGGCTCCTGTACGAGAGCAGCAACCAATCATAGGACAGGGGGGCTGGGCTGGTGACCCTGCATTAACCCCTTCCAGGCTGTTAGTGTGACAACCCTCTATAAAGACATGTCTCTGTGTAATAAACCAATGTCAGAACAATACATGGCGCGCCTGTGTTTGTGTTTATTAAGCAGCAGTGTCACATATTCCAACATCTTTTTATAAATGTCAGGGGTCAAGTCTGCACTATGTCTGACCCCCATACAGGGGAAAGTGGTTCTTGGGTGAGCCATACTCCAGCTAACAGTAAACAATAATAATAATGACAACAACAAATATAATAAAGTTAATCTTATACTATATTAGTGAAAGCACTGTATGTTTGCCTGCCTGGATGTCCGGTGTCCCTAGGGGAAATCTCATTGGTCCCTTGGGTCGCCCGCCCCCGCACACCTCTCATTGGCCTGAGGCGGAGTGACGGCCCACACACACACACACACACAACACAGCAGCTCTATACACACACACACACACACACACACACACACACACACACACACACACACACACACACACACACACACACACACACACACAACACAGCAGCTCTATACACACACACACACACACACACACACACAACACAGCAGCTCTATACACACACACACACACACACACACACACAACACAGCAGCTCTATACACACACACACACACACACACACACAACACAGCAGCTCTATACACACACACACACACACACACACACAACACAGCAGCTCTATACACACACACACACACACACACACAACACAGCAGCTCTATACACACACACACACACACACAACACAGCAGCTCTATACACACACACACACACACACACACACACACAACACAGCAGCTCTATACACACACACACACACACAACACAGCAGCTCTATACACACACACACACACACACACACACACAACACAGCAGCTCTATACACACACACACACACAACACAGCAGCTCTATACACACACACACACACACAACACAGCAGCTCTATACACACACACACACACACACACACAACACAGCAGCTCTATACACACACACACACACAACACAGCAGCTCTATACACACACACACACAACACAGCAGCTCTATACACACACACACACACAACACAGCAGCTCTATACACACACACACACACAACACAGCAGCTCTATACACACACACACACACACACACAACACAGCAGCTCTATACACACACACACACACACACACACAACACAGCAGCTCTATACACACACACACACACAACACAGCAGCTCTATACACACACACACACAACACAGCAGCTCTATACACACACACACACACAACACAGCAGCTCTATACACACACACACACACAACACAGCAGCTCTATACACACACACACACAACACAGCAGCTCTATACACACACACAACACAGCAGCTCTATACACACACACACAACACAGCAGCTCTATACACACACACACACAACACAGCAGCTCTATACACACACACACACAACACAGCAGCTCTATACACACACACACACACACAACACAGCAGCTCTATACACACACACACACACACACACACACACACACAACACAGCAGCTCTATACACACACACCCTCTGTCCGCCCCCCTCGCCCCCCCCTCACGTGCGCCATCCTGCACTGGCTCCGGACGGGAAGCGCGGCCCTCCTACCCCAGCCGCTCCCTTACCTCCCCGGCGCTAACACCCGCTCAGGTAAGTCACTGTGCGTCCCGCCTCAGCCTCAGGCCCACTGCGCGTCCCGCCTCAGCCTCAGGCCCACTGCGCGTCCCGCCTCAGCCTCAGGCCCACTGCGCGTCCCGCCTCAGCCTCAGGCCCACTGCGTGTCCCGCCTCAGCCTCAGGCCCACTGCGCGTCCCGCCTCAGCCTCAGGCCCACACAGGGCGCTTCCTACCGCCGCTCAGCCAGACGCCACATCGAGTGGGCGCCGGGGGGGAGCGTGAGTCTTAGGCCCACACAGGGCGCTTCCTGCAGCCGCCTGCACGCCTCACTCAGCAGGACGGCACATCGGGGGACCAAGCGGCCGCCGGGGGGGGGAGCGCGAGTCACAGGGAACGGGGGGGGGGGGGAGTCACGGGGAACGGGGGGGGGGGAAATGCCCAAACATAAATTATGACAATACATATGCCCACCGCTCTCCACCCCCCCCCACTCCCCTTTCCCCCCCCCCACTCCCCTTCCCCCCCCCGCTCCCCTTTCTCCCCCCCGCTCCCCTTTCTCCCCCCTCCGCTCCCCTTTCTCCCCCCCCCCGCTCCCCTTTCTCCCCCCCCCGCTCCCCTTTCTCCCCCCCCCCGCTCCCCTTTCTCCCCCCCCGCTCCCCTTTCTCCCCCCCCGCTCCCCTTTCTCCCCCCCCCGCTCCCCTTTCTCCCCCCCCGCTCCCCTTTCTCCCCCCCCGCTCCCCTTTCTCCCCCCCCCGCTCCCCTTTCTCCCCGCTCCCCTTTCTCCCCCCCCCCGCTCCCCTTTCTCCCCCCCGCTCCCCTTTCTCCCCCCCGCTCCCCTTTCTCCCCCCCGCTCCCCTTTCTCCCCCCCCGCTCCCCTTTCTCCCCCCCCGCTCCCCTTTCTCCCCCCCCGCTCCCCTTTCTCCCCCCCCGCTCCCCTTTCTCCCCCCCCCCCGCTCCCCTTTCTCCCCCCCCCCGCTCCCCTTTCTCCCCCCCCCCGCTCCCCTTTCTCCCCCACCCGCTCCCCTTTCTCCCCCCCCCGCTCCCCTTTCTCCCCCCCCCCGCTCCCCTTTCTCCCCCCCCGCTCCCCTTTCTCCCCCCCCGCTCCCCTTTCTCCCCCCCCGCTCCCCTTTCTCCCCCCCCCGCTCCCCTTTCTCCCCCCCCCGCTCCCCTTTCTCCCCCCCCCGCTCCCCTTTCTCCCCCCCCCGCTCCCCTTTCTCCCCCCCCCCGCTCCCCTTTCTCCCCCCCCCCGCTCCCCTTTCTCCCCCCCCCGCTCCCCTTTCTCCCCCCCGCTCCCCTTTCTCCCCCCCCCGCTCCCCTTTCTCCCCCCCCGCTCCCCTTTCTCCCCCCCCGCTCCCCTTTCTCCCCCCCCTGCTCCCCTTTCTCCCCCCCCGCTCCCCTTTCTCCCCCCCCCCCGAAACCTTTACAACAAATACTCACCTATTGTTCCACGAGTTATAAATAATACTACCTATTACGCATTTACATCCCGGGCAACGCCGGGTCTCTCAGCTAGTAAATAATAATAATGAAAGATGAATAAATAAATCCTAATGAAAAAGAAATAAGTAGCACCAAACATAATGACAATATTTGTTTGATGTTAACATTTAATAATATGTAACGTATAAAGCACCAAACCCCTACTCTCTCCACCAGAAGTACAAGGCTAATTTCATTTAAAATAGATTTGAAGCAAAAGGTGACACTGTGCTCATTTGCATGTCATTTCCCAGAGTCCCTGGCTGCAGTGGAAGCTGTATGGGATAATGGTGAAAAGCAGGGTTGCAGACCTGTCTGAGACATGTGAATGTGCTCACAAGGGAGATTGTTATTTCTCTTTAGTTCATAGTCATTTTTAGAGCAAAGATCAGCAACATTTTGCCTAAGACGACATTGTTTAGGATATTTACTAAATTGTACTAGGCCAGCAAGGCACTTTACAATGCTGTACAGTAACTAAGGCCCGGGCCATAGAGGGGTGGGGAGAGCGGATGCGCGCTAACGCTGAGGCTCGCCTGCTTAAGTCAGCCCGATTCCACGGAGCCAGCGTGCGCGAAGGGAGCCGGGGGGAGGTGGTTGGAGGCGGGGCAGTGACGTCGCTGGGCCAATCGCCCGCGATGCACTGACGTCAATGTCACGGCGCCGTGACGTTGACGCTGCTTAAGGCTGATTGGATGTTTTCAGCCGACAGCGCGCTGAAAAACAGCTTGGCGCTCGGCTGAAAACTCCAAAGCCTGAGCACGCCCGCGGACGCTCGCATGAGCCCCCTCTCAAGGCATCCTCATTGAGGATGCAGGGGCTCAGCGCGGAGCGTCCGCACGCCTCAGCGCTGCTTGTCCTTCTATGGACGCAGCCTTAGACTCCTTACAGACTATTCACTTGAGTGGACCATAAAGTGTCTTATAGAGGGAACTCTAAGGTGTCTTAAGATGCATTAAGATATATTATGTATGGAAATCTTTATTTATATAGCGCTTTATAAGAGAGGCAATACAGTACAGGGAATTATAGTACAATAAGTGCAACAAACAAAATCAGACAATAGGAAAGGAAATCCCTGGCCTGCAGAGCTTACAGTCTTAATGCTAGATCCATGGAACTCTGTTGTGTTTACGCTAATAACGGGACATTCCTGAAATTGGTACCTGACCCTGTGTGGAAGGCAGAGACACAGGGGCAGTGCCTGCCAATATCATAAAGAGTAGTGCACTTCCTATTTAGTAGAAGTGTGTGTCAGAGTTAAGAGTTCAGTCCAGAGTTAGAGTCTTTATTAGTAACCAGCACAGTACAGCATGATCACTCTGACGCGTTTCGTCCTAACCCGGACTTTTTCAAAGAGTGCCGTTCATACAAACATGTCCCTGTTCATATAGGGGGTGAGTTAGATCATCAACCAATCAAAATAAAGGTCAATTTAACCTGCACCTGATCAATCAGGAATAGGCTATAATCTAGTGATTGCTCTCATTGCCAAACCCACGACATGGGGGGACATGCACAAATACAAAAATACAAAAATGCATACATATATGAACAAAATAAATAAAAACAGCCTAATGCTGTATAAGGTTAAAAACATAGAAATGAGTGTACTACAACTGCTGGTATTCAATTAATCTATCAATTGATATTACATTAACTATTCATTTACTCTGGTTGAAAGGTGGATATAGTCATAACCTTCATAAAGATAATGAAATATATTCTCTGAACACAGATAATTTATGGATTTGTCAGAACATCTCTATATGCAAAGTGGGTAATTTATCATTATATATATAACACAATATATATTAGTACGATATTAGGGCATATTTCAACACAATGTAGCACACCTTGAACACCCCTCCACAAAGGGCCATTATCCCACCAAGAAGTGCTTAAGCTCCCAGTCTTGGTTGATTCCGGCCGGATGGAGTGTGTTCAAGGTGTACACCCAATACATTTCCTGTTTGTTCAAGACACCTTCCCTGTATCCTCCCCTAGCATGACATGGTATATGCTCAATTGCAGTGAATGAAAAATTATTTATACCTCCTTCAGGGCATCTAGAAAAATGTCTAGGGACAGGGTGTGTAGTGTCCTTTCTTTTAATAAGTCTTACATGCTCTGCAATGCGAGTTTTAACTGATCTAATTGTGCGTCCTACGTACATTTTATTACAGCCGCATCTTAAAAGATATATGGTGAAGGCCGTATTACAATTTAGAAACTCCTTTATGTAATGTTTTTTTCCATTGGACTCAACATATTTAGTACTATGAGCATACTTACACATAGAACAATTTCCACATGCAAAGAAGCCCTTAGGGATCCCTTTAACTCTGACAGACTCTGACTGAAAGTGGCTAGGTGCAAGATGTGATGCTATGGTTTTAGCTTTCCGGAATGTGAATCTTGGCCCATTTTTTATATATTCTACAATATCCCTGTCCAATGACAGCGTGTGCCAATGTTTGTGTATAATATCACATATTTGTTTGGACTGTCGGTTATAAGTGGTAACAAAATAAGGGCTTACGTCCCCTAGCTTTGGGACTGTTTTTGATATATTCCCAAAATGTTGTTTTTTCTTGTTCTTTTCTAGAAGTACAGAACGATCTAATGTCCTAGCGTGATCAAATGCCGCTTGGATGTCCCTGATGCCATAGCCTCTGGCCTGGAATCTTTCGAACAATACTTCTGATTGTGAATAGAAGTTATCATCATTCGAGCATATACGTCTTAACCGTATAAACTGAGCCTTAGGAATGCCTTTGAGTAAAGACTGTGGGTGACAGCTTTTAGCTGATAACAAATTATTTCTAGAATTGGGTTTACGAAAAATGTCAATTTGGATTTTTTGGTCATGGTCGATGTACAGGAGCAGGTCTAGATAGTTAATACAACTAATGTTATGCTCATAAGTAAATTTGATATTTTTATCATTAGTATTAAGTATATTGATAAATGAATAAAGTGATGATTCATCGCCGTCCCATATTATAATGAGATCGTCGATGAATCGTTTGAAATAAATGATTTGTGAACGATAAATATTACTACTGTGATAGATATGTTGTGCTTCCCATAAACCCATAAATAGATTCGCATATGAAGGTGCGAAACTCGTGCCCATTGCAGTGCCTAACAACTGTAAATAAAAACGTGAATCAAACATGAAATAATTGTGAGTTAATAAAAATTTTATAGATTCTAAAAGAAAAGTGCAAAGTGACGTGGATAATTGTGATAATTGAAGAAAATGTGCAATAGCTGATAACCCGTGATCGTGATGAATAATTGAATAAAGAGAGACCACGTCAAGCGTGACCCATCTGTATTCTTTCTTCCAGACCAGGTCCTGTACATCGACCATGAGATCCGTGGAATCCTTTATAAAGGATGGCAAAGAAAAAACAAGAGGTTTTAGATAAGAATCCACAAAGCGTGATAAACCATCTCCCAAAGATCCTATACCCGCCACTATTGGACGCCCAGGCGGGTTGACCAGGGTCTTATGGATCTTTGGGAGATGGTGAAACACTGGAATCACGGGATGTGGGTTATTTAGAAATTCAATTTCATGTTTGTTTAGAGTGCATAGAATTTTTCCAAATTCAATAAGTTCCTCATACTGTAACATAAATTCTGATGTGGGATCTTTTTTCAATAAAGTATAATTTTGTGGATTCCCCAACTGTCTCAATGCCTCTTCTCTGTATTGAGTAGTTGATAATACAACAAGGGCCCCCCCTTTATCAGCATTTCTAAACATGATGTCGTTATTACTTTTCAAGACATTCAACTCTTGGACCTCTGTGTATGTCAGATTGTTGGCATGTAGAGATGAGTAAGAAAAGCCCTTAGCTAATATTTTCAGGTCTCTTTCTACCAACCTTTCAAATGCCGTGATGAACGGTCCCCTACTGTTATTTGGGCAGAAGATAGACTTCTTTTTTAAACCAGATGATTGGGTACTGAAGAAAGGTTGGGAGAAAGAGTTGATTTCTTCACCTTGCTGCTCAAGTAGTGCATCCAAGTCAGACAACACGCAGGTTTCCTGAAATGTATGAAGTGAGACATTAGGCACAACATCTAAAGTAACATCTGACATAACAACATTGTCAATATTATTAACACCACCAGAGGGGTTTGTGTCACAGAGATCTGGGACATCCGACATGTTTACAGATTGAAATTGACTTCTAGATGAAAAGAACTTTTTAAGAGACAATTTACGTGTGAAACGTTGCAAATCAATAACCGTCTGGAAAAGATGGAAGTCCTGTACCGGAGCAAAGCCCAATCCTTTGTTAAGTAATGTCAGCTGTGAATGAGACAATTCAATTCCGGAGAGATTAATGACATTACTGGTAGATTCATCTACATATACTTTTTCCTTTTCGTTCGCCCGCGTGTGTCTGTGTTTCCGCTGCGATCGTCTGGTTCGTGGCGCGATCTTGTTCCTGCTGATAAAAAAGAAGAAGAAGAGGGGGGTGCCTGTTCTTGTGTCTTTGCTCTGGCTCCTGTAGATGTAATGGAGGACCTACTGTCACTCCTAGACCTCCCCTGGTTATCCCGTATACTTTCGGTAGAACCTTCAAAGGATACAGAACGTGATCTATAATCGCCTTCAGAATAATCAGACTCTGCACCTGACAAATCAGTAGCTCTCTCTTTAAGAATAGATTTATTCAATTTGTTATTAGACCACCCTTTTTGTTGGGTCTTAGGTCCTCGTGGGATATTAGGTCCCGTATTCTCTCTAGTCTGGGGTTTCTGCCAACAATATACTTGGCCTTTGAAGTAGTCTGCACGGTCTCTTTCAAATTTGCTGTGTTTTTTTTCACTAATAGAATCCTCTATACTCTCAATATTAGTCAGCAATGTCTTATCATTATTAATAAACTGGTCCATTTTGGAAAATGGTTTCAAATTATTCCTAAGGAGGTTGATTTCAAGCATTAATTCCTCTTTTTCTTTAGTTTTCTGCTCAATTATTAGTTGCATCAATTTGTTAGAACATTGGTTTAAAGTGTCCGTCCATTCTTGTTCGAACTGCATGTTATTAAAACCAAAAGTTGGTGTTTTTTTGATGCGCAATCCCCTTGGAATTCTTTTACACCTGATGTAATTATTTAGTGAGGTGATATCCCACCATAAGCGTATATTGGACACCAAGAGTCTCTCCAATTTAACAAAATAATGTGTGAGGTCTGAAGGCTCCTCACAAATAACCTCCGTGCTTTCATCAAACAAATGAGCAGCTTTTTTAGATCTTTTGGTATTGTCCCCACAAGCATTGACAAATGTGTCCACACTGATAGTTTCTAGTTCAATATCCACTTCTTCCATTTCAATATTGTATATCCTCAGACCGAGGTAAACCAGTAGAAAAATAGCAAAACAATAAAAAAATTATTATTCCAAATCTAGAAAAAATATGATATAAAAAACATACGTTGGCTGGATCTTGAATCAGCACACTCCACGACCTCACTGGTCCTTAATTATTGCTTAAAGTCCTTATACCACTAAAGAAAAAGAGGAATTAATGCTTGAAATCAACCTCCTTAGGAATAATTTGAAACCATTTTCCAAAATGGACCAGTTTATTAATAATGATAAGACATTGCTGACTAATATTGAGAGTATAGAGGATTCTATTAGTGAAAAAAAACACAGCAAATTTGAAAGAGACCGTGCAGACTACTTCAAAGGCCAAGTATATTGTTGGCAGAAACCCCAGACTAGAGAGAATACGGGACCTAATATCCCACGAGGACCTAAGACCCAACAAAAAGGGTGGTCTAATAACAAATTGAATAAATCTATTCTTAAAGAGAGAGCTACTGATTTGTCAGGTGCAGAGTCTGATTATTCTGAAGGCGATTATAGATCACGTTCTGTATCCTTTGAAGGTTCTACCGAAAGTATACGGGATAACCAGGGGAGGTCTAGGAGTGACAGTAGGTCCTCCATTACATCTACAGGAGCCAGAGCAAAGACACAAGAACAGGCACCCCCCTCTTCTTCTTCTTTTTTATCAGCAGGAACAAGATCGCGCCACGAACCAGACGATTGCAGCGGAAACACAGACACACGCGGGCGAACGAAAAGGAAAAAGTATATGTAGATGAATCTACCAGTAATGTCATTAATCTCTCCGGAATTGAATTGTCTCATTCACAGCTGACATTACTTAACAAAGGATTGGGCTTTGCTCCGGTACAGGACTTCCATCTTTTCCAGACGGTTATTGATTTGCAACGTTTCACACGTAAATTGTCTCTTAAAAAGTTCTTTTCATCTAGAAGTCAATTTCAATCTGTAAACATGTCGGATGTCCCAGATCTCTGTGACACAAACCCCTCTGGTGGTGTTAATAATATTGACAATGTTGTTATGTCAGATGTTACTTTAGATGTTGTGCCTAATGTCTCACTTCATACATTTCAGGAAACCTGCGTGTTGTCTGACTTGGATGCACTACTTGAGCAGCAAGGTGAAGAAATCAACTCTTTCTCCCAACCTTTCTTCAGTACCCAATCATCTGGTTTAAAAAAAGAAGTCTATCTTCTGCCCAAATAACAGTAGGGGACCGTTCATCACGGCATTTGAAAGGTTGGTAGAAAGAGACCTGAAAATATTAGCTAAGGGCTTTTCTTACTCATCTCTACATGCCAACAATCTGACATACACAGAGGTCCAAGAGTTGAATGTCTTGAAAAGTAATAACGACATCATGTTTAGAAATGCTGATAAAGGGGGGGCCCTTGTTGTATTATCAACTACTCAATACAGAGAAGAGGCATTGAGACAGTTGGGGAATCCACAAAATTATACTTTATTGAAAAAAGATCCCACATCAGAATTTATGTTACAGTATGAGGAACTTATTGAATTTGGAAAAATTCTATGCACTCTAAACAAACATGAAATTGAATTTCTAAATAACCCACATCCCGTGATTCCAGTGTTTCACCATCTCCCAAAGATCCATAAGACCCTGGTCAACCCGCCTGGGCGTCCAATAGTGGCGGGTATAGGATCTTTGGGAGATGGTTTATCACGCTTTGTGGATTCTTATCTAAAACCTCTTGTTTTTTCTTTGCCATCCTTTATAAAGGATTCCACGGATCTCATGGTCGATGTACAGGACCTGGTCTGGAAGAAAGAATACAGATGGGTCACGCTTGACGTGGTCTCTCTTTATTCAATTATTCATCACGATCACGGGTTATCAGCTATTGCACATTTTCTTCAATTATCACAATTATCCACGTCACTTTGCACTTTTCTTTTAGAATCTATAAAATTTTTATTAACTCACAATTATTTCATGTTTGATTCACGTTTTTATTTACAGTTGTTAGGCACTGCAATGGGCACGAGTTTCGCACCTTCATATGCGAATCTATTTATGGGTTTATGGGAAGCACAACATATCTATCACAGTAGTAATATTTATCGTTCACAAATCATTTATTTCAAACGATTCATCGACGATCTCATTATAATATGGGACGGCGATGAATCATCACTTTATTCATTTATCAATATACTTAATACTAATGATAAAAATATCAAATTTACTTATGAGCATAACATTAGTTGTATTAACTATCTAGACCTGCTCCTGTACATCGACCATGACCAAAAAATCCAAATTGACATTTTTCGTAAACCCAATTCTAGAAATAATTTGTTATCAGCTAAAAGCTGTCACCCACAGTCTTTACTCAAAGGCATTCCTAAGGCTCAGTTTATACGGTTAAGACGTATATGCTCGAATGATGATAACTTCTATTCACAATCAGAAGTATTGTTCGAAAGATTCCAGGCCAGAGGCTATGGCATCAGGGACATCCAAGCGGCATTTGATCACGCTAGGACATTAGATCGTTCTGTACTTCTAGAAAAGAACAAGAAAAAACAACATTTTGGGAATATATCAAAAACAGTCCCAAAGCTAGGGGACGTAAGCCCTTATTTTGTTACCACTTATAACCGACAGTCCAAACAAATATGTGATATTATACACAAACATTGGCACACGCTGTCATTGGACAGGGATATTGTAGAATATATAAAAAATGGGCCAAGATTCACATTCCGGAAAGCTAAAACCATAGCATCACATCTTGCACCTAGCCACTTTCAGTCAGAGTCTGTCAGAGTTAAAGGGATCCCTAAGGGCTTCTTTGCATGTGGAAATTGTTCTATGTGTACTGTAAGTATGCTCATAGTACTAAATATGTTGAGTCCAATGGAAAAAAACATTACATAAAGGAGTTTCTAAATTGTAATACGGCCTTCACCATATATCTTTTAAGATGCGGCTGTAATAAAATGTACGTAGGACGCACAATTAGATCAGTTAAAACTCGCATTGCAGAGCATGTAAGACTTATTAAAAGAAAGGACACTACACACCCTGTCCCTAGACATTTTTCTAGATGCCCTGAAGGAGGTATAAATAATTTTTCATTCACTGCAATTGAGCATATACCATGTCATGCTAGGGGAGGATACAGGGAAGGTGTCTTGAACAAACAGGAAATGTATTGGGTGTACACCTTGAACACACTCCATCCGGCCGGAATCAACCAAGACTGGGAGCTTAAGCACTTCTTGGTGGGATAATGGCCCTTTGTGGAGGGGTGTTCAAGGTGTGCTACATTGTGTTGAAATATGCCCTAATATCGTACTAATATATATTGTGTTATATATATAATGATAAATTACCCACTTTGCATATAGAGATGTTCTGACAAATCCATAAATTATCTGTGTTCAGAGAATATATTTCATTATCTTTATGAAGGTTATGACTATATCCACCTTTCAACCAGAGTAAATGAATAGTTAATGTAATATCAATTGATAGATTAATTGAATACCAGCAGTTGTAGTACACTCATTTCTATGTTTTTAACCTTATACAGCATTAGGCTGTTTTTATTTATTTTGTTCATATATGTATGCATTTTTGTATTTTTGTATTTGTGCATGTCCCCCCATGTCGTGGGTTTGGCAATGAGAGCAATCACTAGATTATAGCCTATTCCTGATTGATCAGGTGCAGGTTAAATTGACCTTTATTTTGATTGGTTGATGATCTAACTCACCCCCTATATGAACAGGGACATGTTTGTATGAACGGCACTCTTTGAAAAAGTCCGGGTTAGGACGAAACGCGTCAGAGTGATCATGCTGTACTGTGCTGGTTACTAATAAAGTTTTTTACACCATACGCTGGCTGAGTGAAGGTGCTGTGAACCTCGGGAGCATTTTTTCTCTTCTACTTGTGACGTCACATCCGGTTGGAGCACGCAGACGCCATCCACAGCGGGATCCCTCCATTGCAGAGTCTCCGGATCAAGCTGTGAGCTGCAAACAGGGACGGCTTTTCCTAGGGACCTCCACGCGGTACACAGGGGAGACAGGTGAGGTTTATGGTAGCCGGGCTGTGATTTACTAGGGGGCGCCCCCCGGGAGGTGTCCCCGTGTACCTCTACCGGTGTTCCAATACCCCCTCCCCATGTTAGTATCGGAGGTACCCCACATTCATATTTATACCTATATTACTAAATAATGGGCGTCCAACCTTCTGTCTTCAAACGCACTCCATAGTGCCTGGTTAGTGGCCTCGATATTTGGGGGTCATACCCTAGTTTTTTCTCCAGAGTTAGAGTCTGCTGAGTCTGTCACCTGGCTGGCCCAGGGTGACAGAGAGAGCCTATATCAATTGGCCGTTGGAGAAGGGGAGCCATCAGCCTCTGAGTAGAGCTGATGCAACCTTACTTAGGGAGGTGGACCAATTCCTCTCACCCTGTTTAGGGGGCGAGGGAAGAGCTAGCCCCACCCTGGGTGCCCTTGACCTGGGGTGGTGGCAGGGACACAGAGACCATCCTGAGGGAGAGCAGTCCTGTGTGGAGGAAGACACCCTGTACCTGATTGACAGTCTTGTTGCTGCTATTCTGCTGCTGTGAATAAAGAGCTGCGGCTGCTTTTAAAGATATACAGTGTGAGACTGGAATCTCTCATCCCCGGGGGGGGGGGGGGGGGACGACGACGACTCTCTGGAAGGATTCCACCCGTATTCCTGGGGCTCAGAGATGGAGGTGCTGCACCATTAAATGAGACGAAGGCATTCACCCCAAAAACCTGATCCTATCATCCCCCATACCATCGCGGGAGACTCAGGCCCCCCTGTTGCCAGCAGGTATGCACCACACTCAGACACGTAGCCAGGCCCTAGTACAGAGGAGGGGGCCCGATCTGCGATTGGCCCAGGGAAGGGGGGCTACATTGGGAATGGCTGTTACTTTTCTTCATATTAATGGGTATCCTCAAAGCTAATGATATGCCAAAATGACGTCCATTAGCAAAACTACAATTGTTTCTTCACTTTTTCTGCTTGATGAATAGGGTGACCAGATTTCGAAAATGAAAAACCGGGGCACCTTAAAAAATAATTTATTAAACAAATTACATCACGTGACACCTCCTGTTGCCATGACAATAAGACACTCTGATGCCCCTGCAGTGTTAGTGTGTATAGAGGTGGGGGCTTTGCTTGGGCCCTTCAACTCTTACAGCCAGGGCATTATTGGCCAGGAATGCCCAGTTCGGAGGGGATTACTACTTCAAAATGTATTTGATTCGTAACAACATCAAAAAACTGTAATACCAATAACTAACAACCACAGACAATGGTAATCTAAACCATCAAATAAAATGTCTACGGCCCTTGTTCAAGCATGTTTGCGGTACTTACCAGATAAATCAGTGCCTGCAATCCACGACTGTATCCGCCTCTCCGAGCGTCTGTAAGCAATCCAGCGTTCCTGGTGTGTGGCTGAAGAGGTGAGGGACTCCCTCCTCTCAAACGGAAAAGAAGAGCAAAAAATAGAGTTGGAACATACCTATCATACAGGGATGAGAGAGAGAGACAGAGAATGAGAGAGAGACAGAGAATGAGAGAGAGAGACAGAGAATGAGAGAGAGACAGAGAATGAGAGAGAGACAGAGAATGAGAGAGAGAGACAGAGAATGAGAGAGAGACAGAGAATGAGAGAGAGACAGAGAATGAGAGAGAGAGACAGAGAATGAGAGAGAGAGACAGAGAATGAGAGAGAGACAGAGAATGAGAGAGAGAGACAGAGAATGAGAGAGAGACAGAGAATGAGAGAGAGACAGAGAATGAGAGAGAGAGACAGAGAATGAGAGAGAGAGACAGAGAATGAGAGAGAGACAGAGAATGAGAGAGAGACAGAGAATGAGAGAGAGAGACAGAGAATGAGAGAGAGACAGAGAATGAGAGAGAGAGACAGAGAATGAGAGAGAGACAGAGAATGAGAGAGAGACAGAGAATGAGAGAGAGAGACAGAGAATGAGAGAGAGAGACAGAGAATGAGAGAGAGAGACAGAGAATGAGAGAGAGAGACAGAGAATGAGAGAGAGACAGAGAATGAGAGAGAGACAGAGAATGAGAGAGAGACAGAGAATGAGAGAGAGACAGAGAATGAGAGAGAGACAGAGAATGAGAGAGAGACAAAAGTAATGTACTGTATAACCATTAAACCGTACCCCCTAGTATTCGTGTAATCATTGTCCCACACCCCCTATTACTCACGCTTTGGCAATACTGAAATGTTCTTTTGTCATGCCAACAAAGCTGATTTTGATTTGAGAGACACAGAGAGACACAGAGACACAGAGAGAGACAGAGACACAGTGGCCTATTCAGTAAGCGTCGATAAGGCTGCGTCTATAGCAGGCCTGCACAACATAACGGCCGCGGGCCGCATGCGGCCCGCCCGGCCTCTCTGTGCGGCCCGCCCGGCCTCTCTGTGCGGCCCGCCCGGCCTCTCTGTGCGGCCCGCCCGGCCTCTCTGTGCGGCCCGCCCCGCCTCTCTGTGCGGCCCGCCCCGCCTCTCTGTGCGGCCCGCCCCGCCTCTCTGTGCGGCCCGCCCCGCCTCTCTGTGCGGCCCGCCCCGCCTCTCTGTGCGGCCCGCCCCGCCTCTCTGTGCGGCCCGCCCCGCCTCTCTGTGCGGCCCGCCCCGCCTCTCTGTGCGGCCCGCCCGGCCTCTCTGTGCGGCCTGCCCCGCCTCTCTGTGCGGCCCGCCCCGCCTCTCTGTGCGGCCCGCCCCGCCGATTGGAGGTGCAGGGGGGGGTGATTGGAGGTGCAGGGGGGGTGATTGGAGGTGCAGCCGGGGGGGTGATTGGAGGTGCAGGGGGGGGTGATTGGAGGTGCAGGGGGGATCATTGGAGGTGCAGGGGGGATCATTGGAGGTTCAGGGGGGGTGATTGGAGGTGCAGGGGGGTGATTGGAGGTGTGGGGGTCATTGGAGGTGCGGGGGGTTATTGGAGGTGCAGGGGGGGTTATTGGAGGTGCAGGGGGGGTCATTGGAGGTGCAGGGGGGGTCATTGGAGGTGCAGGGGGGGTCTTTGGAGGTGCAGGGGAGGGTTGTTGGATGTGCAGGGGGGGTTATTGGAGGTGCAGGGGAGGGTTGTTGGAGGTGTAGGGGGGTGATTGGAGGTGCAGGGGGGGTGATTGGAGGTACAGGGGGGAGAGTGATGTGAGTTGCAGGGGGGGAGAGTGATGTGAGTTGCAGGGGGGGAGAGTGATGTGAGTTGCAGGGGGGGAGAGTGATGTGAGGTGCAGGGGGGGGGAGAGTGGTGTGAGGTTCAGGGGGGGGAGTGATGTGAGGTTCAGGGGGGGGAGTGATGTGAGGTGCAGGGGGGAAGAGTGATGTGAGGTGCAGGGGGGAAGAGTGATGTGAGGTGCAGCGGGGGAGAGTGATGTGAGGTGCAGGGGGGGAGAGTGATGTGAGGTGCAGGGGGGAGAGATGGGAGGTGCAGGGGGGGAGAGTGGTGTGAGGTGCAGGGGGGGAGAGTGATGTGAGGTGCAGGGGGGGAGAGTGATGTGAGGTGCAGGGGGGTAGAAGGATGTGAGGTGCAGGGGGCGTGGGATGTGTGTGGTGTGCAGTGGGGTATTGTGTGTTTGTGGAGAGGGAGTATTATGTGTGGGTGAGGGGGAGAGATGGGGGTATGAGAGATAGATGGGGAGTATCGCAAAGGTTGATAGTGAGGGGTTCTGGGGGAGATATGAGGATGATGATGAGAGGTGCTGGAGGAGAGATGATGATGATGATTTTACCCGTGCGGCCCAAATTTTTTTTCCTTGGAGCATTTTGGCCCTTCTCGCTTTACGAGTTGTGCAGGCCTGGTCTATAGTATTTCAGAAGGAGGGAAGGCGCACACACGCTGCAATACACTTGCTGAAGCCTGAGCTTTTTAATGGCTTTGCAGGGTATGCAGCGGGCGCGATTTGGGGGCGTGGCAATGAATATTTGGAGGCGTGGCAATAACGTTCCGGCGCGGACGTCACTTCCCTACCTCACATCCCGATCCACCGGCATTTTTTCAGATGCAGAATCTGAAGCACTGTGCAGACAAGAAGAAAAATGCACACAATGCACACCAGAGATTAAAATATAGTAAATTATTTATTAATAAAACAAGAAATAACCGAGGGGATCCAACCCCACCTCAGTACATATGCGTCACAGATCCGGGTTCGGTTACAATGAACACAAACCACATGAATAATCAAATATAACTAAATGAAACTAAATCTATAAACAACATGACAAACGGTATATCTTATACTATATTAGTGAAAGCACTGTATGTTTGCCTGCCTGGATGTCCGGTGTCCCTAGGGGAAATCTCATTGGTCCCTTGGGTCGCCCGCCCCCGCACACCTCTCATTGGCCTGAGGCGGAGTGACGGCCCACACACACACACACACACAACACAGCAGCTCTATACACACACACACACACACACACACACACACACACACACACACACAACACAGCAGCTCTATACACACACACACACACACACAACACAGCAGCTCTATACACACACACACACACACACAACACAGCAGCTCTATACACACACACACACACAACACAGCAGCTCTATACACACACACACACA